>NW_017537334.1:607380-609929 GCF_001853355.1 Bactrocera latifrons
GGCTTAGTTATGACACTTTATAGGTTTTCGGTTTTCGCCATTTTGTGGGCGTGGCAGTGGGCCGATTTTGCCCATTTTCGAACTTAACCTTCTTATGGAGCCAAGAAATACGAATACCAAGTTTCATCATGATATCTCAAGTTTTACTCAAGTTACACCTTGCACGGACGGACGGACAGACGGACAGACAGACATCCGGATTTCAACTCTACTCGTCACCCTGATCATTTTGGTATATATAACCCTATATCTGACTCTTTTAGTATGAGGACTTACAAACAACCGTTATGTGAACAAAACTATAATACTCTCTTTAGCAACATTGTTGCGAGAGTATAATAAATATTATATTCATCACAAAGAATGAGTATTGTTTATACGCGGAATATCAGCTATTATCTAGATTTTTGAAACGCGCATTCCCATCCGCAAATACGAGTAAAAGTATGTACGCGTGTTTTTCTTACCGGAGCACAGTTCCGATTTTGCAGTTTGTAGATAAGAAGCAGAATGGCGCTGTGGAAGCGTGCTGGGCCCATAACCCAGAAGTGCGAAGGTCCGAGGATCGAAACCTTGTTCTGCTATTTGCTAACTTCAAAGCATGTTATTTATTTTTAATAAAAAATAACTAGTAATAGCACAAATGGTTAAGAGTAATAACTTAGATCTAGCGTTAAATGCTAGTAAACGAATAAGACAATGCATCTCTAATTATTTTCAATTCTCGTGCAAAATTAATTTAACCAAGGAAAAATGTTAACTTCGGTTAAACCGAAGCTATACCATAGTACCGCTCACCGGTGCATTTCTTATAGCAAAAGAACATAAAAAGATCTTTATCTTTATTTTTATCGATCATTTTTCATGGCAGAAGTATGCTAAGTTACTTGCGTTGATTTGCGCAATAATTTATGACAAAGTTCGAAAAACATATCTTTGCCAAATAAAACAGTTTTCTTACGAGATTCCGACTTCTTGGAAAGAAAAGGAGAATTAACGCAGCTCGTGCTCCAAGTAGAGGAATTCTTTTCGTGTCATTTCTGTTCAGCATTGTTTGGCATTCCATCATGGAACGACTTACGCCTGAATAATGTTTTCAAATCGTTCAACTTTATTACGAAAGTTCACGATCTATAAAAAATGTGTTTCGCTTTCAGTTATGGTCAACATAATCGGCTTACTGAGCATACTATTCGCAACACCATCACCCATCTTGAGACCAAGCAATCATTATTTGATAATATTCGACTGTTTAGACCACGAGCAGCACGCCCTGAAGAAAATATAGCTAGCGTAGCTAAGACCGTGGGGAGTCCATTCGGCGCCGTTCGCAGGAACTCAGACGTATGGAACCGCACCCCGCTCGAAATTCCGAAGCGCCACCTGAATATTATTCAATTGGTGTAGGTTTGTGCGCCGGTGGAATCATCGGTCCATATTTCCTCAAAAATGATACCGGTGGGAAAGTAACCGACAATGGTGACACAATGGTATGGCACTTTGAAAACGGACAATTTGATGCCTGAAACTAAAGCTCGTGATCTCGGATATTGGGTTTCAACAAGACGGCTCCATGTATGGGAACATCGCATCAGTCAATAGATTTGTTGAGAGAGCACTTCAGTGAGCAGATAATTTCACGTTTAAGGCCGGTCAATTGGCCGCCAAGTTAGTGTGATATTATACCGTCTGACTTTTTCCTGTGGAAAGTCTGAAGTGTGTGCAGTGAGTCCCGCTCCGATTCAAGCCTGGGAACAAATCAGGATGCGTATCATTCGAAAGTTATATACATTTTGCTACTTCGGACTGAGTAGGCAATTGAGAAGTCAAGTTCTCTCTCGACGAACAAACACCAAACTCTATAAGTCGCTCAGCATCCACGTCCTACAATATGGGTCAGAGCCTTGGACAATGACGAATCGATGTTACGAGTTTTCGGGAGAAAACTTCTGCAAAAGTTTATGGTCCCTTGTGCATTGCCAATTGAACTTTGAGATATACGACGACATTGACATAGTTCAGCGAATTAAGGGTTCTGTTCCTTTATACTGTTAGAATTAATGTAGAAACCCACTTTACTATTGGAAGGTTTCGAAAAAGACCCAAAAATAATAATACCGCTCGACGTTCGGAGAGCTCGGAGTGCACACCTGGTGTATGCTTTTTCAGTATTTCAAAGTTTAAACGCGTTTTTGTCAAAACACACTTTTTTAAACTGGCAACAAAGTTGCTAAAGAGAGTATTATAGTTTTGTTCACATAACGGTTGTTTGTAAGTCCTCATACTAAAAGAGTCAGATATAGGGTTATATATACCAAAATGATCAGGGTGACGGGTAGAGTTGAAATCCGGATGTCTGTCTGTCAGTCCGTCCGTCCGTGCAAGCTGTAACTTGAGTAAAAATTGAGATATCATGATGAAACTTGGTACACGTATTTCTTGGCTTAATAAGAAGGCTAAGTTCGAAGATGGGCAAAATCGGCCCACTGCCACGCCCACAAAATGGCGGAAACCGAAAACCTATAAAATGTCATAACTAAGCCGTAAAT
>NW_017537334.1:610289-629691 GCF_001853355.1 Bactrocera latifrons
GATATGTTCTTAACACCCTAATGACATGTACCAAATATGGGTGAAATCGGTTCACAACCACGCCTGAAATCTCGATTATCACTTTATCATGCAAGAGTATAAAATGTTCGGTGACACCCGAACTTAGCCCATCCCTACTTGTTTTTTTTTTCGAATGTTCACAAAACGCCTGGCTATCGTCCCTGCTAGATTCATAACTTTTATAATGTATTGACAGTGTTAGGACAAAATTAATGTAAAAAAAAAAATTGCCAAAAATTAAAAAAAAACAACGTTAATTACTTTTTTATTTATCAAAATTTTTCATGATTCTAGTCGTGCCGATGCTTTTTATGAGTAAATTGGGTTTTGTGTTTCAGATGATCCAAAAATGAGAAATCGTGTCCGCCTGTGGAAAAACGCATCTCATTCTCCGACAGGTGTCATCAAAAAATTTCAAAAAAAACTTGTTTATACACTCCACGATATACCTCATGATATGTGAAAAACATTATATTGTAGAATAAAAATTTCTATAAAAAAAATTGTCAAAAAACAGACCAGTTTACCCTACTGACCACTTAAGAGTAGCCGCTGGCTAGGTCATGGCTTCCGATTTGAGAAATCAGATGGAGAAGGGCCAGGCTACACTTGTAATCTCCAATTGGCTTAAAACAGCGAAATGGAAGAACAACCGCGTGCAGTTGTTCACCGTGCTATAACCGCGTAAGCGGTGTCTACACCAATAAAGAAGATATTCTCAAATATGGACGACTCATTGGGTACTCATTGGTGTAGATTTATTTACATTTTAGATCTTTCCGATATTGTATCCACGACGCATCGATCAATGGACGCCTACTTGCTGATCTGATGCACCATTATACTATAAGTGTACTTTGTTATATTGGAAAGTATAAACTCACACAAAATCAATCGCAACAAAACTCATACACATATACAAATGTACATGTATTATAATTACGGCAGCCTAAAAATAAACATTAGCCTGTTTGTATGTATACATCTTAATGAAGTCTGGCTTGTGTGTATGTATATAATTATAAAGTATATAAAACATGTGTCTATATAATTAAAACATCCGCTCATGTATTTACTTTTGCAACTTTTTAATTGCATTCATGTCCGCATTTGCACGTTCAAACCTTGATGTGTCTGACTGTGTGAGTGTAATTGTGGAAACGGCTGGGAAACATTTGTCGGTTGCACATACGAGAATGCTGGCACTTACAATATGCGACAACAAAAAGGCACCTTTCCTCCATTGTGCGCACGTTTTCAACTATCTAACTACACACATGTATGTATGTATGTATATGCGTTTGTTGTCGTATTATATGCATGCTTCCTTGTGTACCAGCATAGCCGGCATTGAAGTCCTTAATGGCATTGACAACGAAATCGCATTTAAACGCACGCATTCTCACAGCTTTTGTGACCCCAACACAGAGACAAGTGCACACACATATATGTATATACATATAAATATTGTAACACACACACACATTCACACAATTTCACTTTGAACATCATCCGCACTAATTTAATTTTGTTGTACATTTGCTATGTAGCATATCATGTGTATGTGTGTGTGTGTGTGCAGAATTGACAGTTGAAGAATTCACTCATGTAAATTTTCGAATATGTGAGCGGAATGCGTTTCCGTTGCACGCTGCAGCGGAACCTACTAATTTTCACATTTTATAATCAGCAGTAAATGACTAATGTGTGCAATTATGTGCCTGCACACATGCACACATGCAAACATACTTACATACTAAATGATAGCAGTCTTTTCTGCGCTGTTTATACGCAGGAGCATGCCATAAACGCAATTGTTTAATTTTAGTTTGACATTTTTGGTATGTTTGAAATTTTATATACTATTTGGCATATACACAGAGAGGCAACCCCATAAAATTTTAATGAGAGGTGTTGCAATCAGGAGGACATAGATGCAAGTTTATCAAAATTTTAACACTTTAGTATGCTGTGTAGGGGTTGGGTACTAATAGAAATGCGGAAAACCGGATTACGGATTAAATCCGTAACTTAGATAAAATTGAGGAAACCTCCTTGCTTTGGACAAGATAAAGATCAAACCAGAGGAAAAACTAGAAAAATGTTAAATATGGTTACGTTCATGCTATATCTTAAAGTGTGATCTATTTCGAGCTTTATTACTTTTTTAAAGAGAAAGAGCACAGAAATATCCGATTTTATGGGAAATATTTGTTATCATTTGAAATAACATTCCTTGGCATTTATTTTTTAAAGATTATCTCTTTCGAATGATGGTCGCGGCTATGGCTCAGATGGTCCATTCGATGAGTCCATTTTTCGATGACTCATTCGAGCATTTCGACTGGTAACTGGCGAATGACTCGCGTGTTGTTCTTCATGCTTAATGCTTCAATTTCAGGCATCAAAAATCAGTTATCATGGCGGGATAGCGAATCACCATTGACGGTAACTATCTCAATGGCTTCATTTTTGAAGAAATAATTGATTTCACCGAAACCACCCCAAACCTTTGATTATTCTGGATTAAATGACAGCTTTAGAATCTCTTCAGGTAGCTCTTCGTCGCAAATGTGGCAATTTTGCTTGAGCTGGAAATGGGCTTCATCGCTGAACAAAATCACGAAAACATCGGATTTTCTTGGAACTTTTCATGATTTCAGTTTAAGATCTCGACGTAAATTGCGCCAAGTTTTTAATTGTTGCCTTCCAAAATTCGTAAACCCTCCAAAATGGCGCCAAAATATTCTCGGTTTCCCAATCATAATGTACAATATTTCTATTGAACTCAAATTAAAGAGCACCAAGTCATGCGATGCCAACAGAAATTCATGCGGGAATTTCATGTCCCCATCGGAAGCATCGTTGGTGACTGGGCAAAAATGTGATTCATATTTGTTATTGCTTTGCATTGTGGTAGTTAAACTGATATGCAACACAGTTCGCTCATCATTTTCACATACAACAAACATATACAAATGCAGTTAACTATGTGTGACGGTCTAATGGCCGATTCCCATGAATTAGTTCATTTGTGGTTTTGCTCTTGATTAACGCATTGACGGTGCATAAAATTACAAATTATCAAATTTCACAGATAGACGAATGTGTGTATGTGCATGTGAGCATGTCGCATATGTTAATGCTTTCATAACAATTAAATAAAGAACTTGGAAAGCTGTAAAGTTTTTCGAATTAGTAGAACCAGGAGTAGTAATTATTCATGCGAACTTTTCTGAAGATGTCTTGTTTATCGATATCGCTCCAACAAATAAGTAGGTTTATGGTGGGTGAGAGGAAATGCATAAAAGCCGATATCACAAAAGCTGAGAGATTAGTTCATGTACTTGTATATACCGACAGAGGGTGTTGATTCTGCTATACAACACTGGATCAGTAGCCTTTTGACCTCTAAATGGATAAGAGCAGAATGGAACGACGTTAAAATTATCAAGGAAGTTTGTGGAGCTGTGTGGAATCTTATCTTCGCTACTATGGACTCACTACCTGGGGGCTCTCTCATGCACTGGTGCTACGCAGCTATTCTAAATCCAATTCTGCTCTACGGTGCAGTAGTATGGTCTACAGCCGTGCAAAATCCGCCTGCCGGAAGCCAATGGAAAAGGTTCAAAGGTTTGCTGCGCTGGGCATACGTGAGTTTTAAGAGCAACTCCAACGGCGGCTCTTGAACTGGTACTAAACATGCAACTTATTGACCTCTCCGCTGAAAACTGGGCAACAAAATCGGTAAGACGACTACTAGCTGCAGGAGAATTTACAAATAGTTGGGCAAATACCGACCATGATCCCAAATTTCAACTGGAATCAAAAGAAACGTGAGGCAGCCGGACCGCTGCAGTAAATTTCAAGCTGAAGTCTTTGCTATTGCGAAAGCCAGAAGTGTCAGCAATGGAAAGTGTGCCAGAAACAAATAACTGGGGACCCCACGGAGAAGGCATTGATAGTAAGGCCGTAGTGTCTGTTAAAATTCGCTTTAAGCGCCGGAATCCTAAGGGATGACTACTCCTCAAGTACCTAGTAACAGTATTCCATCTGGTTTCGCAAAGACCAAAACTTGTCTATGGGTGGTTATTAGCATACCAGATTAATCTAACCTAACCTAACCTATCTACAGATGGACGGTCGAACATGGCTAAATTGGTTTAGCTTGTCAGGCTGATCATTTATATTTATACTTTATAGGATATACTCGGCGATTGCACTTGCATGCCAAATTGCGTGAAGATATCACGTCACTTGAAAAAGCTTTCTATAAAAGCACTTGTTTTTCAAAATTTTGAGAAACTAAATCGTGCATATAGTACAGACAGATGGACAGACGGACAGACATGGTTAAATCGATTCAGTTCGTCATACTAATTATTTGTGTACACGTTTTATAGGGGTTCCGACGTTTCCTTCTAGGTGTCACAAAATTCGCGGCAAACCTTATATGTATTTATTTTTATATTTTTTGATTCGGTTAGTGCACATAGTTTGTATATACCGGGTCAAATTTAATCAGCTGGTATTGTAAGTTATTCGAGGTAATATGTATAAATCTGCCGATTTTCAATAGCTCCTCATAAGCATATTGTTTAACGCTTGCTTAAATTGTATTATTATTTATCATAACTTAAAAGAGATGTTCAAATTTGTTATTATATTGCATGCGATAAGAACCAACATGCCTCCATATCCTTGAAATCGCAGAAAATTATCCCAAACTGTAGTTTTATCAGAAATACTTCTCATTAACGGTAACAGAATGGAATATGCGGAACACTCAAATCTAAATAGCAGAGCATGGGAATGCAACATCTCTGTTAAGCGCACATGTCTACTGTTAACCGTTTTAACATTGAGTGAAATGTATGCAGAATCAACATGCTCCCTTAACAGAGCTGCTCGTATGCACTGTTATTTCGCAAGGAAAACAATGAAGACCATAAATGGTTATGTTACTCTCACAATGCCTAGGCCAAATGACTGTTTTTGTGTTTGTTTATAAATATGTACATCCATACGATAACATAAATGTGTAGAAATGTCCTTCACATATGGAAGTGTGTGTTGAAATGATTTACATGTACCCAATTGAAATGTATATTTGTGAACCTAAGGGGACTTGTAAACTGCAGTAGCACACTTGAATAAATTTGTAAATATTAAAATTAAATTTGGTGTTAAGTCGAAAAAATGAATTCGTTGGCTGGCAATATTTTAATGAATTAGTACATACTTGTTCAATTAAATTTTATTTTCTGATGTACTTACATATATACATACATATTTTTGTGATACCCTTGTATTATAATTGATTTCTAACCTTGAGTTTTCAACTCCACCACTTCCCTCACCCATGTTTTATGGCGCAATAATTACATCTGTCAGCACATATCAATAAATTGAATCGAACATTTTTATGGAACATTCCAATATGCGCGCCACCAGCATCAGTTACATCAAAACGCTGACTGACTTGGTTTGTCATCTGCTTTACATGGTGGGCGTTATGTTGCGGAGTGTGTGATCATATATCAATGACATTCTTGTTGCACGTTGGCGGTTTTGGAATTTTTATTAACACTTACCAGTCGCTTGACATTCTCTCGCCATGGAAAGTGGTGGCTCATGATGATCGATGGCGAATGTTTTTTGTTGATTAAAAGTTGTTGCCACACACACACACACACACAAGTACACAGGCAGCAGCAGTGAAAGTGTTGTATTGCTTGTCGATATGGATTGTATGATTTGCAATACTCCCACACAGCACTTAGCTCGTGGCGCGATTGCACACAAATGATATTATTAAGACTTCGTAAACTTGTGCCACATCCGCAGGCAATAAAATGTGCTTTTACACCGGATTACGGTATCACTAACTGAAATATGAATAATATTATTTTGATGAACATAGTTGAATTCAAAATATTTGCTGAAAATGGAGCATATTGAGTTTATTTAGTTAATGGAACGAGAGGGAAAAGTATACTTACTCATACTAGAATCTACAGTATATATTATACTAGTGGATCCGGCCACGCATTGCTGTGGTATACATTTTATACTATTATTCATATAATAAACTATTCAATACAGTAAAATTTACGAATATAGGCGAAAACGAATTTTCTGTTCAGTTAATAGAGTTGTCCGCTTAATAGAATGTCCATTTAATAGAGCTTTCGCTGTATTTTTTATTTTTAAATTATTTTTACTATCCTATATTCTAAGGTAGTTCGAACTGGACACAATGTGCTAAATTTTACTAGAATCAGTTCAGTAGTTTAGGAGTCCATCGCGAACAAACAGCTTAACACGTACTTTTTCTAGGAGCTTGCTGAGCGCGACTGAGTTAAGGTGATTCCTGTCTATAGGTCATACCTAGTGTATGGAGTTTCCTGTTCCATGTCGCGAACCGGCTGTTTGCGCAAGGAACAATACCCATGTCCAAATACTTCTTCAGCCTGCTGTGCTCTGTAGAGAGTGCGAAAGGAGACCAAATTCGTCTCGGGGGAGGTTGATCATATCTCTAAACCTTGTCTGGTTGTAACTTCCCAGTAGTAGTTTGACGTGGCGCATTCCTCGGTGTGAAGCAACTCTTCGTAACGCCGTCTCTTGAAAGAAGGACCAGTGGTGTGTCCGCCTAAAGCCTTCATATGTTGAGAAGACATTATCATTTCTTTGTCAAAACCTTTGTCTGCCATGAGCAGTATGATTTGTTTTGCTGTCTGTTTAAAGATTTTAAAGCCACCTTCGACAGCACGAAAAGTCTTTGTCGTTATGTCTGAATTTGGTATCCTCGCGACTTGGAATCAGCATCAACCCCAACAACAATATCAGCCTTTAAATCCAACGCAGCATAACTATTGTCAACAGGCGCTACTTCGGTCGAAGTAGGCAATTGAGAAGTAGAGCCTCACTCGAAGAACAAAATCCAAACTCTATAATTCAGTCTATAATTCCCGTCCTGCTTTATGATGCAGAGACAATGACAACATCTGATGAGTCGGCATTACGAGTTTTGGAGAGAAGGGTTCTGCCGACGATTTATGGTCCTTTACTCATTGGACATAGTTCAATGAATCAAGAGACAGCGGCGGCGTTGGCTAGGTCATGTTGCCGGTTGGCTAGGCCACTTGCATCTGTTAACTCTGATTTGCTTCAAGTGCTTTGTTAGAAGTAGACCAGTTGACAGACAGGCTTTTTAATGGAGATCATCTCGCATATGTTTTGAAATTGTTTTGGTCAATACATAGCATCCATTTCCACTGACATAATTTCTTTTTTGCTGAATTGGTTGGACCATACTCATTTTATAAACTTTGTAGCATAATTTTTGGTCCGACTTTGTACAGCTCTTCTAATTTTAGCCGTTAGATGAGGATATTGCACATCTTCCATCTAATAACGTACTAAAATCGTTTTAATAAGTAAAATTTTAACATTACTTAGAGAATGAATGATTAAATTAAGTTAAATTAAAACGATATTGAAATGATTTATCATGTTGTATGCTGAAATATACCGAATTATACATATGTATATAGTTAAATTGAAGACTCATAAAATATTGGAAACTTTTATTAAGGCATTACAATTTGACAATGACAAACGTCCACAAACCACAATATATACGGCCGAACAGAGGCGATTACAAAGATTAAAGATAGTCAAGCCACATTCACTGCTATATATGTTTCACCAAAAAATTGCCTCAGGCTTTGTAGTGATGAATAATGATATTCATTGTTCCAGAATTTAAGTCTTATTAACTAAAAAAAAACTGAAAACCATTCATTAATTTAGCTGTACTTCAAATATTTGATGATAACATGTCTTTGGATATATTTATAATATATTATATATACTCGTACATATTATTTATATATCCCTTCCGCAAATTAGCTACCAAAATATATGAGTATCCTCATTAATTATTAAAGTCTTTGCTCATATAAAAGTACCAGCCTAATTACCTATAATTTATTGCCCGTTATTAAAATAAAGTATAGTTAACTAAAAACACCTTTATTTATATAGTCTGCTATAAATATATATATGAATAGTTAAAAGATTATGATAAAAGGCACACATGCAAACACACAACGCCAATGCTACAAAGCAAAGGTTAATCTCGTCGATTTAGCTAACCTAGTAGTATACTATGTGTATTGCTCGTTGGCTCTAGGTAAACCTACACAAATGTAAGTAAGTAAATGAGTCCGTTACACATTGGGCCACTTGAATGTGCCCCGCAGCTGCCACACCTTGCCATAAATCAACACATATACACACACAAAGACGCGCGATACATACACACAGCCATCAAACGGCAGCAGGAAGGGACTATAAATTAACTCGCAGAGAACTCTCGGCTTTTCAAATAGTTTGCGGTCAAGTTGTTACTAGAACAACTAGGTAAATAGTTAAATTTAAATAGACTTGCGAAAAAGTAAGAGTTAATTTCGGACTAATTTGTGCTGTTATGAATATATTAATATAATAGAAAGTTTTACTATTAGCTAGAACAACACTAATATTTATAATTATTCACGGCAGATAACCAAGAAAGTTTTCGCATTTAAATTACATAAAGGGTTGCGCTAGTGTATGACCCAGTGCTGGAGTATTTAAAGGCAGTTGATTGTTACGGCTGCGTGAATGTTAGATGAAAAGTTGCATTACAGATATTTCAATTATAAATATTATATAATTTACTGGCGATGTCGAAAGTTCAACACTGGTTATCAAAACCTTGAAAAAATAATTAAAAATTTTTTTAATTAAGAAAAAAGAGCTAAGGATGAGAAAGGGTTTGTGCACGTTAACGTAACGTGTAGCAACGTGTTATAGAAGGTGCTGTTCATCTTGTGTGGTGCGTTGGGTTAAACCACCGACGCAATCGGTGCATCCATACCTACATACATGCATACATACCATATAGTACATACATTAGAAGATGAGCACAAGCAAGAGTGAGGCCTCAGCAACAGCTCTCCAAGCTTTCCGATGTTTTCCATTGTCAATTCCCCTTCTTCTAAAAATGCGCAGGAAAACGCAACTCTGTTTTTCCAAAAGAGTGGAATGCTCTCCAACAACAATCAATGCACCTAATTCATTTTACGTCAGCTTGAGATCAGAGTGAAGTGGCAGTGGCGTGGAACAGGCGAGTTGTATCGCCGTGTCGATTAATTATAAATAAAAAATACTTAAACTAAAAAAGACCAAAACACTTAATTTGCATAAATGGGGGAAGTTATAGAGAGCAAAATAAGGGAAATTAAAACAAAAAACGTTAGCTTCGCCTGCATCGAAGCTACAGTACCTGTATTGTACATTTCTTACATCATTAAGGGTATAAAAAGATACTTTGCTTTATTTTGACTGGCTAGTTTCTATGTCAGCTATAAGAAATACTGATAAGCAATATTTTTTGTAAAATTTATAAACACAGATTCTTCTTCTTCTTTACTAGTAGTCTTTCTTTTTCTGGTTCTTCAAACCGAGTGGCGGTCTTCCTCATTGTCTGCTTCCCCCGGTGGGTATTGCGTCTCAGAGCTAGAGTGTTGTCATCCATTCGGACGATATAACCTGGCCAGCTTAGTCGCTGTCTCTTAATTCGCTGACCTACATCAGTGTCAACATCTCGTACAGCCTCTGCACCATAAAACAGGACTGGGATGATGAGTGACTTGTAGAATTTGGTTTTATTCGACGAGAGAGGATTTTACTTCTCAATTGCCTATTCAGTCAGAAGTAGCATCTGTGGGCAAGATTTATTCTGCTTTGAATATTGTTGTTGTCGGTGTTAATGCTGGTCCCAAGATAGACGAAATTATCTACGACTTCGAAGTTATGACAGTCAACAGTGACATGAGAGCCAAGTCGCGAGTGCGACAACTGTTAGTTTAATGACAAGATATATTTCGTCTTTTACTCGTTCACTACCAGACTCAATATCATCGGCATACGCCAGCAGCTGTATACAAATTCTACAAACAAGCCCCTTAACAGTTCTTCGCCGCCGTATGTAAATAGTTCGGGCGAGAATTCATCGGCCGCTTTGTTGTCCTCCAAGCTTCTTCATGGTCGGGAAATAGAACGTCTGCTCTATCGTCGTCGATTTGGAAATCGATTTCACCAGCTGCTGGTGTTACGCTTCCCCTTAAAAGAGGATGAATCCATGGATGGAGACCTGTGTAAAAGTACACGCAAGTGAGGAAAGATCTATAAGTATCATACACTTGGGAGTGGCCAGAAACATCTCTTTTTCATATGGCTCAAGCAGCTCACGGCTTCCGGTCTTAGGCCAGGCACACTCTGGGTAGCCAAAGAGCAACCGTTTGAAAGTGAGGTAGAGTGAGAAGGACAAACATCCCTCCACAGGCTTGTGCGCTGGGTTCGAAACCCACCAAATATGTTTATTAATTGTTGCTACGCAGTTTGCAACACTTAGAAAGAAACATCGCAGACCATATCAATTTTGTATATAAATGATCAGTGTGATGAGCTGAGTCAATTTAGCCATGTCTGTCTCTTTGTATATACGCGTTTACCGATATACAATTTTACACACTTCTATTTCTTTACAAAGTGCTGCTCATATGTCGGAGCCGTCGATATCGAACTACTATAATAGATAACTGCCATACAATTTGAATGTTCTAAATCTAAATCTTGCCAAAATTCACCTTGGGTTGTTGTCCAAAGCAAAGCACATCTGAAATGTAGATAACTGCTCTGAAGACTCCACAATTTTATAAATAAACTTATAAGTGTGCATATTCTTATATTGAGCCTTTTCGTACTCCTCTGGCACTTAAGTGTCACTCAACACCTCACCCTCTGCTATAAACATACATCCACAAAACTTCTCATACATGTATAGAATATAGAGTGTACTATACTCGTATACTCGTATGTATTGGTACACTCACCATACATCTGCATATGCTGCTGACAAAATTTTTGCTGAAAATGATGATGATTTATGAGCGCCATGCGGTAGCAAAGAAATTGAATTTCACTTTTAAATTTACAAACTCACATATATTTTCATCTGCCATTGGACATTTCAATGTTTTTGCTTGCCAATTTAGGCCACAAGTGCTTATGTGTGTTTGTATGTGTGGTAGTTGGCTGCACAGTATTTTATATGACAGCATGCAAATATATTAGTGCCTATATGTATGTATAATATGTATATGTGCGGCTGTAAGCAACGAAGTATATAGTGAGAATCCTCATACGAAATCCCCTGCTAGCACATACATAGTTATTTGGATCAAGTTCAGTCCGGCTAATATGTATTTGTGTCAATGAAATGCATGCCAATGTTGCAAGTTAGCTGTGCGGCTGAAACCGTTTGGGAAATGCCTCTTCTGTAGTGGCCGTAACTTATTGAAATTTCAATCAAATTTCAGTGTTTGCTTCGTTCGAATTTCGGTTTTTTTTTTTTTTTGCTTCTCATTGCATATTTTTCTTTATGCATAGCATACTATCAGGCGTTTGGAAGGCATATCTGTACATACTAGCATTTTTAGTCAGCATTCTGTGCATTTGCATTGACAATGTGGGATGTGTGTGCATATGTGTGACTATGTGAGTGCATAAGTAAGTTGAGCTGATTTTTCGGTAGGCGTTGGTGTGTTATATGTGTGTATATTTACAATTCTCGCATTGTTGAATGCGAATAAATTTGCGTTTTTCACCATAAAAAGTGGGAAATATAATAAATTTTGCATTCGCAATTTGGCTCAAGAGTGTACGGTTGTACATACATGGATATATGTATACACATCCGTTGGCATAACTATATTACTTTCTTGCAGACTGTGTAAAGTTGCACGCGTGTGTGTGTATTAGGGCGATAACATAATCGAGCCGACACTGATTTCCATACGAATTGCATTATTCCTTTATCCTTACTCCCTTTTTTTATATCTTTCTTCAAACATACATATTTCTCTTTTTCCAACAATTACTATTTCACTAGGTGTGTGTTGCTATCTGTGTGTTAATGTATTCACGTTTTTATCGCCAGCTCAAATGGGTGTATGTAGTCGCACGAGTTTTCTTCTAATCAGATGCACACTTGAATGGCTTTGACTGACTTCATCTGTGGTACAAAGTAGTTTCCGCTGTCTAGCACAACAAGTATATAAAAGATAAGTAAGAAAGAGCTCAGCTCGGATGCGGCCGAGTATTTGAACCCTTACAACTATAGTCAACGAGAAGGACGGCACTTATATTATTTGTTACGGAAATTTGTGGCCCGATTTCATAAAATATGTTCAAGGCAATCAATTTTTTGCAAACTAAGCAATATTTTACGAAGAAAGTGTGCCATCAGTTCAAAGTTGTATTAGCATTCTGGGAGCTTAATTTGCGTTCAACCATTTTGAGGCGACAGTTTCCACGTCACAGTGTTTCGTTTTGTGAAGTTTTATTTGCATATATCGTATCGTTGTTTTTACAGCAGCAGAAAACATCCCTGAAGTATATTTGGAAAAAAGCTGCCAGTACGACAATCCTTTGCCGGTTAGAAATTCGGGTCCGTTTCGGCTACGTACACCGAATTTTCGCTGATAATATTTTCACTGTCGCTTGATTTCTGTATTTATATATCGTAACGTGTAAGCATCTGATTTGATTTAAGATGATGTCTGCGGTAATAAGGATTATTCCATTTCAGATTCAAACTGTAAAAAATTGGTTGAAATTTGACGCCTATTAGACGTGATCACAAACCAATATGCTAATTTTTACACTAAATCAAGACATCCTATATGAAATGCTTCCACTAAGTCTGATTCTTATCAAACTGACCCGGACTTCCAGAAAACCAAATTTTTATGTAAAACTCTTTTAGCTTCTTTTAGACCAATACAAGCATGCCAACGCTTAATCTAATTACCCATACGCATACTCATAAGTCTAACCCAGCCTTCAGCACCGTCAGCCAACGTCTTTTGATGGGTTCAATGGACTCATGGAGTGTTCTTCGAGGCGGATTTTCGAAAACAGGAAAAGGTCGCCGGGAGGCAAATCTGACGAGTACGGTGGTTGAGCAATGACTATTGTTTCGTGTTTGGGCTAAATGTCAGTTAGTATCATATTCCTACAAATTATCCATAACTTTTTTAGTCACAAATTAGACCATTTACGAAGACTTGCTGAAATTAATGTGCCTCCAAATGAGCAAATGGTATTCCCAATTGACCGTTTGATCCTGTGTTCATGATGATTTCATGATCACACCATGCTAATGAAAGCAAAACGATCGGCATCAATCTGTCTATCAACCAATTTTTTAACACAGTTTCGACTTCATATTCATAACTCTACATCTGGCCACCAGTAATCTTGCGTTAAATAATTGTAGGTTTCACTGGAAAGCAAAAGTTCAGGTCTTTTTGTACGAGTCTAGCAATGATACGCTTCATACCCAAAACATTAAACAGAATATGTTAAGTCGATCCATAAGAGATGTTGAGGTCCTCTGCTACCTGTCTAATGTCAACAGAAAGCATTTCAAGCACTGTTTCTTTTACGATGTTAATGGCCTTTATAGATGTTGGTGGACGTCTCGCAAGTTGTGAATGACTTTCCAACCAAATCCTTTTGTAAACTTTTCAACTTAAATATAAATTTACTTGGATATTATTCGTGAAAGTGATCCTCTGTACTCTGTCATATGTACAAGCGATAACTCGAGTAAAAAGTAAGGTATATTGATGAAATTTGGTGCATATGTTTTCTGGCTCCATAATGGGTATTAATATTGTAGATAGCAACGGGAATTCGTCACACCAACCAAATGACGATAATAGATACTTTCAAGACGCCATATCGAAGCCGAAAGCTAAGATACAAAACTGTAATTTGGTAAAGTGAATCGCAGCAAGGAGAGTCTCGTGTGGTTTGAAATTTTTAAAAAGCGGCGTGGCTCTACCTTCTAATAAATTTAACGTACATATCGTCAAACTAATTGCGGCACTTCCTGAAATCAACCGGTATCAAAATTGCGCAATCTACGTGGCACCGCTCACCTTTAGAGAAACTATTTACGAATATTATCCATTTTTCTATTTTACGTTTCTATTATACGTTACGAGATCCGACAACAACCACGCTTCCTTCCCATATATAAAATTTTTATTTCAATCTCATTCCCTCATTCATTAATAGAGATTCAATGGCCACTATTGATATACAACTTTGCATAAATAGTGCCGTTTGGGTATTAACTCTGACATGGACATAGCACCACAACTTTTCAAGATCCCAGTTAACAAATATGTTGACCCCAGTCCTTTTATCAGCTTTTCACAGATCGGTAAGTGAGTGTGGTTTAACATGTCATTAGAACAAAACTGGCTGAAACTGGTTCAATATATCTCTGAGCCCCGAAAATGTATTAAATTGGTTCACGCATCATCTTAGCTTCCCTTCTCAACCAAAATAAAATTTACAACTTCAACTAAACTTTTAGCAAAACAATGTTACGATCTTCGAACCGCATAAATTAACGAGTAAATGACGATAATGCTGAAATATTTCCAAAAATATTGTGTTGAAACTTGAAGGCATATAATTTCCATAAAACTTACTCAATAAATCTCAGCGGTTATATCTCAAAGTGTTAAATGCGCCGAATCTTGGAAATGATTCGTGAAAAAAAGATGGATATACACCACCTCTTCGTCGATTTCAAAGCTGCTTTTAACAGCATTTTGCCTCTATGTCTGAATTTGGAATCCCCGCAAAACTAGTATTGCTGAACCTCTCGATACCAAACGAGGTTTATTTATTTATTTATTTAGTTAAGTCTATGAACATTAGTTCTTACAGACTAATGGAAAATTAGGATGCTAAATAGATTTCTAAAATAATTCAATTAAAAGTACATAAGTAATCAACTTAAACTAGAAAACAGAGGGTATTAATGAAAGATACCCTAGAGTGCGAAAAATCAAGAAGAACTTTTTCGGAAATCGAGTTAAGCTCACGCATAGCACGCTTGAGAGGAACATATTCAGCAAAATTAGTACTTTCTTTTTTGTAATAAAATGGGGAAATAGACCTGAGACAACGTTGGGGAGCATTGAAATTAATTTCGCCTAATAAATAGGGACAGTTAATACCTCCATTAATAACGTTAAAAACAAATGAAAGTAGTTTAAGATGTAAAAGCAATAAACGGGATGTATTCGGATAGGATTTCAGTAGATCTCTAATCTACTTCTGGGAAAAATAATTCGTGCTACTGAACTGAATAGAGAAGGTACAATCTCTTCAATTTGTTTTAAGGCTTCATCTTCATCGCATACTTATTTTTCTTCATACTAATACCATGCAGATTACCACAGCAGGCTGCCTACATTACTAAAAATTTATGCAAACACGAAATCTGAAATAAAACCTACCTAACCTGACACTCAAATTCCACAATTAGACGGTAAAGCTAAATAAACTTCTATCTAGCACGAAAAATCCATTGCATAAACAAAGTTACATTACCTTACCAAATAGAACGGGGGTATACTGTATATAATAACAAACGAAAATAATATATTTCTGGAATATTTATAGCGAAATTTGCATGCCAACTAAAGAACTTGGCACACAGACGTTAAACCACTACGGACGCACCTACAAATAAAAGTTATCTCAAAGTGTTGTTCGCTTTTCTATGGCAGTCTCAATACAATTCCCCTTTGCGCCAAACGCTTTTTATGCCCCAACGCCTCGAAATATTCACAAGCACACACACGTATATGTGTACACACAAATATTATCTCTATGTTGGTATATCCCTTTCTCCACACAGCCCAGAGCAGTGCTCGCATTATTTACCCATATCGCTCGCTATTTTTGGCAAATATTTTTCCTATCGTAATTTGTTTGTGATTCGCACGTGGCACGCATGAATATTTCGTGCTCATCTCGTTTTGTAATTTTTCCGCTTCTATTTTCGGTAAACCTTTTATCGTTAACAACAACTACTAACAAAAGCATCGAGCGATTTGGAGGTGTGAAATTCAACACAATAACGATTGAAGTAAACCAAAATAGCAATTGCTTTCACCATTTATGTGCGCATATCCGACAGGACTGAAAGTATTTATGAATGGCGCCGGTGTAGTGGATTAATACAGTGATTACGGCGTGGTTTTGAATAGAAAATGCGCAGCGAAGTGGTTACACAATCAAATAAAATAGGAATTGGAAGAAACATTGAACGTGTTATTGATATTCTCACACTTCTACATTTATGGAGCTAATTGAGTAATGGTTGGATTTAATAGTTTTAGTTAATATGGCGACTGGCGAAAGTCGACGTAGTTGTTAGATGCCTGCATTTGGTAACTCAATAATTTGATGTGAGAATTCTTACGACCAATATCGGCTCGACTTATTACCGAATTTCTTCAACACGTTCCCTCAGTTGGCAGGAGATAGAATTTGTCCGCGGCAAGGTACGCCTGTCATAAGAGGTGACCCAAATCCAATATACACTTTGTCTGTTATTCGAAATGCTTCGAAATTTCAGCGAAGTCTTTTTAGAAATAGTGTTGTAATGCTCAGCTTGAACCTAAAGTAACAGTCCTTTGAAAAAGATTCCTTCTAATGAAAAGACATTTGAAGTTCAAGCGACAAATACCAATAGTCATTGAGTTTGATGGATGCTCAACTGAAGTAAAAGCTACAAGGTCTAACCGTAGATTTAAATCTGGTACCACGGGGAGCAGTTAACCCTTGGAGTTTACTTCAATCCGCTGATTGGGTCTGGGCTTTTAGCTTGGTTTAAACATAAAGCCAGGTTTACTATCTCCTGGTGTTATGGGTTCATTGTAATTCAGCAGACTAGGGTAGTGTTTCCTAGACATCAATCACTAGATAAGATCCGGGGGTTCTATAAAGTATAGTACGCTGCGGTCTTGAAACCTTCTGTTAGTCGCCACATCTTTTCATAGAATTTTCGAACATTACCACTGTCCGCCAGCGTACCAAGCTCTTCGTACTCACGCATTTCGGTCTCTCCCTTTCGTCTCCAAATGCGTCTTACTTCCCTCTTCAACTCTTGGTATCTATCCCATCCCGCATGGGTTGTAGTCGATCGTAACACTCTTCATCGCACCAGATGTTCTTTTGCCTTTATTGAAATGCCTTATACCGAGGTGCGCTCCAAGCGCTCATAGAAGAAATCTTTGGTCACATCGCCATTCTCTGCTGTCAGGGCGTGGATGCAAATAAGACTGGGCGACGGAGTTTTTCTCTCACCACTGATCCCACGCGGAATTTGCGCTCCTTTATATGACAATAGTAGTAAATGCCACAAGGAGCTACTCGTTTTAGTCCTTGTCCCGTCCATCGCATCCTTTAGACGGCGGTGATGTCAGCCTTCACTCTAACGAGGACATCAACCAGCTGGGCAGCGGCATCTTCCCAATTAAGGGACCGAACATTCCAGGTGTATGTCTATAAATCGTAATCCTTAATGCGTTTGCCATGGTTGTCATCAAAATAGGTGCTCTCATACGAGGCTGTTGTTTACTTGTCATTGGGGCGTGTTGTACGTGCTGGGTCCCAAACCCAACGCTCGACTCTGTGGACGCGTTCTTATTTTAGCTCGCCTTCAAACGGATGTTCTTTGGCTACCCAGAGCATACTTGGTCTAAGACACAGGAGGTTCTAGGTTGCTTAAGTCATATGTAAAATAATTTTTCTGACCACTTCCAAGTAAATGGCGTTCAGAGAACTTTCCTCACTTGCGTGAACTTCTACCTGTACACATGACTCCATCCATATGGAGGTTCGGCACGAATATAAATTAGTTATAGATTCAATATTTTATATTATATGCAGAGTCCATTAGATCTTAATAACGTCAATAAAGCATGTGGTTGTGCAACTGTACGATTACTATATGTGGTTCACTCCCTAAAAGCAGTATTATAACTAAGTATTTATAACAAAATTGATTTCTCACAATTAAATACAATTTACTCGTCCACATTCCAGTATTTTTCTACTACTCCAGTTAAGTTTTATCCACTTGCACCCCGTTTAATCCTCATGAGTAATATGCATATCCATTATATGTGGACTCATATTTGCATTTCCATATCCTCAAGCCTCTAACGGTTTTGCCCTTGACAGCATTTAACTCGTTCTTTTAGAGCTCACACAAGCTTCCCCGCCGAGCTTTTATGACTGAAATTGTATACCTCTGCGTCACTATTTATGTATGAGTACGCTTATATGTGGCTGTTCTATAAGTCAAGTCAAGAGTGTGGAGAAAATTTCTAATGAAGAAAAACTATTTAAACACTTTAGATGGCTATTAAGGTGGCAACACTGCACGTTGTGGCATCGTTTGCACGCGTACACCTTTTCATATACACACTTACCGTTATTTAGTTTAACTGTACGCTGAGCACTTACACCATTTAGGTTCATAACTTTGTAGCTCACTGTGGTTGAATGTATGTGTGTGTGTGTGTGTGTGTGTTTCTGCTAGTAAAATTGCATTTAAATGTGTGCGTGTGTGCAAAATGGCGTAAAAGTGGCAGAAATTGTAGCGACAGAAGTGCACGAGGAAATGGTGAAAGCGAGAAACTCGGAGCATTTTTACTAATCTGCACATGAAGTGTGTATCAATAACCGGAAAACGTGCCAAGCATAAGCGACCAGCAGCCACTGCAACACAAACACAGACACATACATATCAATGTAGTGGGGAGACAAATGCAGGTTGTGGCGAGAAACAAATAAGACTACGCAAGTAACTGGATTAAACTCAGGCGGTGAGTACGTAAATTATATAAAACAATTCTTGTTGTTGTAATAAGCTATGCTTGCTATATTTTGTGTGAGGTATGAATTAGTAACATAGTTATTGGTATAAAAACGGTTAAACAGTAGTATTAACGGTTAAGCAGGAATGAGAGCATATAACGGAAGCTGCAATAAGAAGTTTTTCAGCTTGTAGAAATTTTTAAATCTAAAGGTCAGACTTTTCGAGTGTAATTTAAACAAGAAAAGACAGTACATTTTTCTATATAAATCGTTCTTAGGTTCAAGCAGTTTATATGGTAGCTACACTGCTGGTCAATAGGTTAGACGCACGTTTACTTGCTTTAAAATTGTTTAAATATTTATTATAGAAATTTCTATACTCTCGCACCAAATTGCTAAGGAGAGTTAACGGTTGTTTGTAAGTCCTAAAACTAAAAGTGTCAGATATAGGATTATATATACCAAAGTGATCAGGGTGACGAGTAGAGTTGAAATCCGTCCGTCTGTCCGTCCTTCAGTCCATGCATGATGAAACTTGGTACACGTATTTCTTGGCTCAATAAGAAGG
>NW_017537334.1:629876-671528 GCF_001853355.1 Bactrocera latifrons
TAAAGTCAAATTTGGCACAAAGGATCGCATTAGGGAGGGACATATTTAGACGTAATTTTTTTGGAAAAATGGGCGTGTCCCCATTTTGAATTCCATGTGATGCCTTCTCTGTATAATACATACATTAGGAACCAATGATGATAGCGGAATAAAACTTTACACAAATACGGTATTTGAGCTGAGGTATCCCTTGAAGAAAAATTGTCGTGATCGGACTATAACTTTTCAATACAATTAAAAAAAATGAAAATGCAATTCAATACTCAAAGTACACAAATTGATCTAATCCAATTAATTTTACAGCAAAATAAAAAAATATGTAAATGACGGATAATGAAATCTCGATTAACACTTTATCATACGAGAATATAAAATGTTCGGTGACACCCGAACTTAGCGCTTCCTTACTTGTTTTTTTTTTTTTAACTTAAATTTTTTGGTTCGTATAACTATTTGATTTATAGAAATAAAAAATAATATTTTCAGTAATTCTTTCCTTTGTTAGTAATAACTTCATATGTCCTTCATAGAATGATACAGGGAATCTATGTAGCTCAAGGAAATCTCCCTCCAAGAACGTTTAATAACTGCAGTTAATGTTTCCTTATGTTTGTATTGCTTTCCTCCTTCGTATACCTTCCGTGTTAGCCAGCCCCAAACATTTTCAATTATGTTAATATCTGGAGAATATGATGGCCAAATCATGACATTAACATTTTGACTCGAAATAAACGACTTTACTACTCGGGGTTATGAATGGCAACATTGTCTTGTTGAAAAATCCAAGGAATTGGTCCAAAAAGATCTCTTAGTTGTGGAAATACGGACTCCAACAATGTTTTGAAGCGATCGCCGTTCATCTTCTGATCGATAAAAACCAAGTCAATGGTTCCATAAAACGTGATGGCACCCTACACTCTGACTCTACCTTCTAGGCTATGGTGGCGACTTGAATATAATTCATCTTTCCGCAAATCGTAATAACAGTATTGAAAGCCATCAAGGCCAACTAAGTTAAAATGTTTTTCATCAGTAAAGACCACTGAACGCCAATCATTAGGTCGAGTGCCAGATTGAACAGTCCACGTCATGTATTCTTTCGCGAATCGAAGCCAGTTTTCTTTGCGTTGTTCATTCAGAGGAGGGTTTTTTTTTCTTCATTTTTAAATGCTTTCGGTGTTTTGCATTTCTGATTGTACACTGAACAATTGAAAGACTTGCTTTTACTCCGACTAATTTCTTAATCTTAGCTGCAGGCTTAGGTGAATTTGAAGCAATTCTATTGCGAACTGATTGTTCAGATAGGACTTTCTTTTTTCCTTTAAAGTTTTTTCCATATCCCTTTGGATCCTTTGAATATCTATCAACGGTTCTGGAGCTGTGTTTTATCTGCCTGGCGATGTTTCGATTGGATAGTCCTTGGGAGTGAAAAAAGTCTATTTTTCACGTTCAAATAAGCTGAGAATAGTAGCTTCTCCCATTATTACTTTAAATGTAGCTCGAAAACAATTTATTTGTTTATTTTTAGGTCTTTCTCAATAGAAAAACTGCCCTTGTTTGCGCAAGACCAAGAAATGTAAAGTGTATCTATTTCAATGACCAACCGCAAACGCACGTGATTGCCATAGACATTGCTGGAATCTTTGAAGGTACACTTATTTTTTCGCAAAGCAACCAACTATGAGCAAATATTTTTCGGACAAGATTCGAACTTTGATAAGAAAAGAGTTTTAGACAATAAGAACAAGAATGATTATAAATATAACAGTTAAAAAAAAAACAAATTGGTGTGTCTAACCTAAGACCAGCAGAGTATAAGCTATAGTTACCGCTGTTACCCGCGCTGTTATGAGCAGCATTTGGCATTTACATTTTGAAGATTATTAGATTTTCAAAGGTTGGCCGCGACTACGTCTCGGATGGTCGTGATGTTATTCTCCAAGGTTTGAATCGAAGCAGGATGGTCCGCATAGACTTTAGAGTCTTACGGTGTGAATCTTACGAAATTATCTGCTCATTAAAGAAGCGAAGCGATGTCACAAGTTGTATTTTCAATACAGCCTCCACGATAAAACATCCCAAAATGGGTTGAAGCTAATCGAATTCGCCGGGACCCGAAGTATTGTTATCTGTAGTACTAAATTCCAGCATAAAAAAATCGTCACCCTACCTGATGGATAGACGGAAGACACTTCTCCAGTGTTTTCGACGTACGGAAAGCTTGAAAACTTGCGGTATCTAACAGAAGATTTCAAAACCGGAGAAATACTCTTGTAGAACCCCAAGAGATATTCAAATATGGCGGCGAAGAACTGATAAGGAGCATGCATGAGCTTCTTTATAGAATATAGTCGGACGAAAGCATCCCCGATGATTGGAATTTAAGTGTGCTTTGCCCAATCACAAAAAGGGAAACCCAGAATTTTCGTCAACTATCGTGGGATAAGCCTCCTCTATATCGCCTATAAGATTCAATCGAGCGTATTACGTGAAAGATTAAAACCCATCGTCAACAAACTAATTTGACCTTATCAATGTGGCTTTAGGTCCGAAAAATCTACAACTGACCAGATATTCACCAAAAAAAAACTTGGAAAAGAAAGCTTGGAGAACACTGTGAAAAAAGGATCGGCACACACAAGCCCTTCCTCGATTTCAAAGCTGCTTTTGATAGCAGGAAAAGAGCTGCCTCTTTGTCTGAATTCGGTACCCCCGCGAAACCAATACGGTTATGTAAACTCTCAGCCGCTCGATGCCGAACGAAGGCGGCATTCAGATAAGGCGGCTCCCTATCGTAAGACTTCTTCAGCTAACATTTGATGAGTCGACGTTACAAATTTCGAAAGGAAGGTTTTGCTGAAGATTTATAGCCCTTTGCGCATTGGCAAAGATAAATATCGTTGCCTATTTAACAAAAAGCTGTACGAGATATACGACGACATTGACATAGTTCAGCGAATTAAGAGACAGCGGCTGCGCTGGCTAAGTAAGCTCTGAAAGTATTTGACGCTGTACCCGGCAGGGAAAGCGGTGTAAGAGGAAGACTTCCACTCCGTTAGAAAGATCAAGTGGAGAAGGACCTGGCTGCACTTGGTATCTCAAGTTGGCGCCTATTATAACGGTTTTAATATAGAATACAACGGATCACAGCCACGTCTACTTTCAGGTGACTACAGATATGTCAAACAGCAATAAATCAGCAAAAGTAGTTGTCATTAAGCATCAGGGGGCTCTTTATACTAAAGAAAATGGAAATTTTTAAAGAGACATTTCTCGGCTTAAGCTTTACAGAATATTTAGTCAAAAAAGGAATATTCAACTGTAAGGCATCCGCAATAAATTACTCACATTACACACATCATTACATGTTAATATTGTGTAATATATACTTCGAAAATCAAGTGCATACCTATTTACTTATGCAAATGGCTCGAGGGAAGTGCAGCAACCCAAACTTTTACATTTACAGACATGCACATACAACTCAACCGCAATTGTAGCGCGCTTACATTGTACTTTTGAAAAATCGAGAAAAGTAAAGCGATGTAACGGTGACATATTTTATGCACCGAATGCACCGAAATTCCCCAACGTGACATTTACCTTACAAACATATACACATAGACGTATAAAACTACATATATAGACACACAGGTGCGCAATATTCAAAACGCACACAGAATGGTGTAATTTATCAGGCACTAGCGCCCAATCAACAGACAAAAACAACAACAACAAAGAGAAGAGAAAACGCCAATGAAATGCTGACAACAACAACAACAAAGAAAACACTAAAGCAATGCTGACAATGCACATTAAATAAAAAAGATAAATGAAAATAATAAGAGGAAATATAAAATTTCTGTGAAAAGCAGGCTGTCCCCGCAATCCCGCACACATCCCTGCCTCGGCAATCACTGTAAACTTGGCTGCATGTTTTACTGCCGCATGCCGGTGACTCCTCGAGGCACTTTTCCATGCACTCGTAACATTTTGTGCAATACAGATGATGCAGGCAATTTCGCGTAGATCGGAAGTAAAATTGTCTTAACCTCTGTACGAGCGTAGTTGTTGTTGCAGTGAGCAATGGATGAATGAAATCAAAAAGAAGAAACGAAAACAAAAAAAAAAACTGAAACGAACTACAACAACATTTACTGAGCGATGACATTGCAGTGTCTCTGGGGGAGATTTTTCATTACACGACGTATACGTGCCGCCGGAAGGTAGCGAAAGAAAATCTATTTAAACGTGATGAAATGGTGCGGGCGAGGAGATGGCGCGAAAAGTTGGCGGAGTAGCTGTTCTCAGGTGGCAAAGCACAAAAGTGCATACCACTTTGCACATATACATAGATATAATCATTAGGGTCGCTGTAAAAGCAAGAAAATGCCAGTTATGTGCTATAGTGATCCGATGTGAATAATATAGTCGGGGATTATCAATCTCACTCAATAATATGTACCGCATTTCGTGATGAAATAACTCACTAAATATACTTGTATAAATATAATACATCAGAAGCATTAAATTTCACAGTTAAGATGTAATGGAAATGTTTTGCAGCTCTATGTCTCGAAATAGGACAAAAACGTGGCACCGCCCACCTTTAGCTAAAATCTCATACCTCAAAACCCATTTGTCTGATTTCTCTAACGGAGTGGAGGTCTTCCTATTCCTGTGTTTCCCCGGCAGGTAGTGTACATAGATTGATAGAGAGTCGCCTTGTCTGAAACTGCGTATGGTATTGAACGGCCCGAAGAGGTTCTTCCCGATCCTGATGGAGCTTTAGGAATTGCTCAACGCGAGTTTATACAGCAGTATTCGTTTTGCGGGAATACCAAATTCAGACATCGCGGCATAAAGGCAGCTCCTATCCATGCTGTCAAAAGCGGCTTTGAAATCGAAAAAGAGGTGGGATTTGTCGATCCACTTTTTCCGGCCTTTTCTAGGATTTGGCGGATGGTGAATATTTGATCATCGTACCAGCAATTCTTTGGCTTGTCCAAAAACCAATGGGTTCGTGTGCATCTTTACGTAAGGACCCACAGTTCCGTTTTATACAGTTGGTGATGAGTGCTCTCAAAGAGCAGGAGTGCAAGTCGAGTAGATAATCGTTCGGCTATCTGTTGTGATTTCAGCTTTTCGACGTCGAACCTTCCTTGTGTTTGTAAACGTGCGTTTTTGCTACACAGAGGCAGGTCCGTATAATGGCTGCAAAAGGATAGTGGTCCGAGTCAATGTTAGTACCTCAAAGCGTCAATCACAAAATTTAAAATACTGTTTCCATCTTCTCTCTCAGATCTAAAGAAATTCAATCACTCTCCCAGCTTATTTATGTGGTTTTCAAAGCTATAACTAATGTCATTTCTGTTAAAATTGTGAACCTATAAAAGAAGAACCTATAGTTCTTTAGTTCGTTATCACTGAGAGTTTACAACTTCGGACAAAAAGTTTGGAAGAAATACCAAAATGTTCCAATATAATCTCATACAATGTATAGAAGTGTCGCTTTTCGTACTCTGTGATTCTTTTTATACCCTGAACAGGGTATATTAAGTTCGTCACGAAGTTTGTAACACCCAGAAGAAAGGGTCGGAGACCCTACAAAGTATATATATATAAATGATCAGTATGTCGAGCTGAGTCGATTTAGCCATGTTCGTCTGTCTGTCCGTCTGTCTGTTTGTCTATATATATACGAACAACTGAGGAACTAGGTTTTTAAGATATCGTTTTGAAATTTGCAAACGTCATTTACTCTTCAAGAAGCTGCTCATGTGTCGGAACTGCCGATATCCGACCACTATATCATATAGCTGTCATACAAACTGAACGATCGGGATCAAGTTTTTGTATGGAAAACATTCACTTTTGAAAAGATATATTCACGAAATTTGTTATAGATTATTTTCTAAGGCAACAATGTAATGTCCGAAGAAATTGTTTAGACCGGTTAACTATAGCATATATGTAACTGCCATACAAACTGAACAATCGGATTCAACTTCTTGTATGGAAAGCTTTCAACTTTGACAATGTATCTTCACGAAATTTGGTATAGGTTATTTTCTAAGGCAACAATATAATCTCCAAAAAAATTGTTCAGAACGGATTACTATAGCATATAGCTTCCATACCAACTGAACACATAGTTACTAACAGAAATGCACCTGTAAAGGGTATTTAGCTTCGATGCAACCGAAGTTAACGTTTTTTTTTTTTTTGTTGTTATCATCACTAATTGATCTTTTATCTCAATCAATCGGTACTATAATACTATTTGTTTAAAAAATATATCCCACCATATGGCCACACAAAAGTTGTCGATATCTCCTTGTCGCACTGTAGAATGTAAGATACTAATAACTGCCACTACTAGAAGGCAAGTAATTTTGTCCTCATTGTATCGCTCTTCTCTCCTTATAATTGTTTACCGCCACCTCATGTACACCCTAAAGTTCTTGCAATTTGTAAGCATCTTTCGTCGAAGAAGAAATATTATGCGGATATGGAGAAAGAAATTTTCTTTGCTACATTCCTCTTGATAACTTTTGATAAGCAAACGCAAAAACGTAAAATAATAATAGAAAATTAGTAGCAGCAACTTTTATTGTGCGCAAAGTTGAACTGAGCTCGTCTTACGCCCTATCTGCTAATGTAGAAATGTTTGCAAAACAAATATACAAAGAAACGGCAAAAAAAGAACAATCAGACTGAGACTTAATGCAATAAATTGCATTTTCAGTGAAAATAATTGAATATTTTTGTGTTATCTTTTATTGAAAAAATGCTGGAGTTACTAATTTGTGCTTGGAGCTTGCAGTTTAGCTTTCGGTTCCAAATATAACTGTAATTTCACCACTTAGCATTTTATGTACCACAGCAGTGGTATGGAAGCACTTAAAGTGCAACTACCGTGGGGTAATTGGGTTTATTTATTTATTTAATGACTGTTTAAGTAAAAATGCTCTTAGCTGATGACTACATCTCTAAGATAAAAACGCAATGACAACTCATGGAGAAACTTGACGACACACTTTAACACACAGTTATCGATTTAAACAATTAAAGTTGGAAAAAAAATCAATTGTGAGTGAAACCGTGAAGCTTAAAACAATGAGCTACGAGGAAATGAATTTTTAAATGATTTTGAAAATCAATAATGCAGATCACAGCAGATAAAGCAGCTTCTGGGAAACAGTGTGCTCACAACAAGCTGTTTGTTTATTTATGTATATGAATAACCAAGCAGCTTTGAAGTCTCTTAGAATTTCATCAAAATTAGTAAAAAAAAACCAATACCTTGATTAGTGGATCTTATAACGTATTTCACGGTTAAACTGCAATGGATTCAAGTAAACAGGGATATCCTTGGTAACCGATAAGCAGATGAACTAACCAAAACAGACACCACCCTAAAATTAGAGTCTGATAAAGAGGGAATATACATATATATGCATATTGCTGCTTGCAGATATTTATATGTATATTATAGATAAGTCTTTCACCATTATTAAAATCCAAAATGAATAACATAAAAATGTCTCATGGGCAGAGATGCCAGTAGAATAGGCATTAAATCCAAATTTGAAGAATAAATCGAACACCCACAACTCCCATGAAGCAAATACACTTTTTTCTTCAAATATTGATAAAATATATTTAGGTTGCGGTGTCAAAGTGTTAAAATGCATTGTGACAAAAAAATACCGGAAATTGTAAATAAAACGCAAAATATTTAATTATTCATCAACATTTACTTTGTCACCTTCAAAGTAATCCCCACGTCCCCCAGACGTATTATCAAGGATTTTTCCAAATTTAAAAATCAGTTTTTACGACGGCCTTTAGCTTCTTTAGCGATTTTTTTCTCTACGATCGACTTAAAATGGATTCTACGGAGCAGCAATTTCAGTTTGAGGAGCAAAAAATATGACACGGAGCCACATCTGGTGAATACGGTGGTTGATCGATGGTATTCATTGCGTTTTTGACATTAAATTCCGTCACAATCGTACCGTTTTTGAAAAAAGTTCAGCTTTATCGGGACAAGTCGAGCAAGAATGCATTTCATATCCAAAATATTCAGCAAAATCATTCGAACGGACTCGCGAAAGATGTTAAGCTCTCTTGTCATCTTTCTTATACTTGCCTGACGATTTTCAGGCAGCATATCTTTCAATTTTTAATATATTCATCAGTTGAAAAGATCGAAGGTCGTCCAGAACGCGGCATGTCTTCAACGATCTCTCGACAATCTTTAAGGCTTTGTACCACTCGTAGGCTTTTGTTTTTCATAAAACTGTCGTAAGCCATGGCCGTAAGCCTTTTCCAACATTCGCGACGATTTCGCACACGAAATTCGGTTAGAAATACAAAATTTTAGAAGAATTCTTTGTTTGATATAGATAATATAGATAATATAGAAATCACAACGCACTACTGAGGTGTACCAACTTAAACAGCTGCTGCATGCAAACTGGTAGCCAGATCATGCTCATGTTTAGTATAGTAATTAAGATAGTTCTGCCAATTTTAAAAAATAGATATTTTAGAAATATTATTTACCCAGGGAATTTATCTCCAATTTCCGGGTGATTTTCTTCTTAATGTACATAAAGGGTTTTTCAATAAAAGCTCTACAAAAGTTTAAATAAAACGAACACGATTTGAGATATCAATGAAATTCTGTATTCCTATGAAGGTTTATTCGATGTCATTATGTATGCTTTTAAAATGATTGGACCTGGTAGCTTCTAAAACTTAAGATTTTTCCAGTAACTTCGCTCTTGAACATCCAGGTCTAATACTTTATGCAAAGGTTCAATGCAAGCTACGGCCTGATCACATTTTTGATGGATAGATTCAATTTAGAATTTGAAATGTGTAGTTATATACGATGCTCTGACCACTAAACTGAAAGTATTTAGTTTGGTTATATTGATAATATTTCAGAATATTATCAATATTTCAGAATATTATCAATGGGTAATTAATTTATATTCTTCTTTAATATAGATTGACTAAGAAGGAAAAATGTTTTTAGATGCATTAGCTAGAGACAAAAAAGTTGGTAAATATCGGACTTATTAAAAGTATAGATTCCCATAAAAAATTAATATAAAAACTAATTTTTTTTTTCATAAAAATAAAAGTTGGTAGAAATCACTTTACCCTTTTAAACTCGAAGGTCGATTGTGTTCAGTCAAAACATTTGACAGTTATATATATGTGCTATGTTATGTATTTGTGCTTGAAATACTGTTTTTGTGAAATATTCTTCTTCATTACTTTAATATAAAGAGAACCTCAGCCAAAAGTCATCGTATTTCGTTGAAAGTTTGTGGTAAAGATTCCCTAGCTCAGAAAACATGCCAAAGTGGAAAGCTCAACTTAAAAGTAGTGATTTTGGCTTGGAAGACGATGAAAGCCCTGGGCATCGAAACACATCTGAAGATAAAGAACTATGGTAGAAGCAGCTCTCACAAAAAGAAATCGGATGGAACATGAATTGAAGTCAGGAGATGTTGAAAGATGACTTTGCGTCGAATGCTGCTTGAATGCTACATATAAAAGTAATCTTTCAATCGAATTATGAATGGTAATGAAAAATAGAGCCATTACGACAATCATAAATAGCAAATTAACATATATGAAGCCTGGCCAACCACAATGAGCCAAATCAACGATAAGACCACATATTCATAAAATTAACAAGTAAGGAAGAACTAAGTTCGGGTGTCACCGAACATTTTATACTCTCGCATGATAAAGTGATAATCGAGATTTCATTATCCGTCATTTACATATTTTTTGCTGTAAATTAATTAGATTAGATCAATTTGTGTACTTTGAGTATTGAATTGTATTTTCATTTATTTTAATTGCATTGAAAAGTTATAGTCCGATCACGACAATTTTTCCACAAGGGATACCTCAGCTCAAATACCGAATTTGTGTAAAGTTTTATTCCGCTATCATAAATGGTTCCTAATGTATATATTATACAGAGAAGGCATCAGATGGAATTCAAAAGAGCGTTATATTGGAAGAAGGCGTGGTTGTGAACCGATTTCACCCATATTTGGTACATGTCATCAGGGTGTTAAGAAAATATTACATACCGAATTTTATTGAAATCGGTTGAGTACTTCCTGAGATATGGTTTTTGGTCCAAGATGTGTATAAGAGACAGGTATATGAAAATGCCTGAAGGAAACGACTCTATAGAGTTTGGTTGACACAGCTTTAGCAGTTTCCGAGATATGTACAAAAAACTTAGTAGGGGGCGGGGCCACGCCCACTTTTCCAAAAAACTACGGCCAAAAATGCCCCTCCTTAGTGGGATCCTTTTTGCCAAATTTAACTTTAATATCTTTATTTATGGCTTAGTTACGACACTTTATAGGTTTTCGGTTTTCGCCATTTTGTGGGCGTGGCAGTGGGCCGATTTTGCCCATCTTCGAATCTAACTTTCTTATGGAGCCAAGAAATACGAGTACCAAGTTTCATCATGATATCTCAATTTTTACTCAAGTTACAGCTTGCACGGACGGACGGACAGACGGAAAGACGGACAGACGGACGGACGGACAGACAGACATCCGGATTTCAACTCTACTCGTCACCCTGATCATTTTGGTATATATAACAATATATCTGACTCTTTTAGTTTTAGGACTTACAGACAACCGTTATGTGAACAAAACTATAATACTCTCTTTAGCAACTTTGTTGAATCATCAAATTGAATCGAGCGATTGCTAAAAAACTCCCGAAATTTGCGAATAGACACGAGACAATCCAATTTCCATATTCAATATTCTCGACATCATGTCGCGACCAGTTCGGAGAACGGCGGCTGGGATATTTTGCTCTACTCGCCTCATAGCCCAAACTTTGCTCCTTCTGCTCATCTTTGTTCCGGTCAATGTTGAACGCACTTATCGAATGCAGTTCACATAAAATCGGGTTATTGATTAAAATTGCCTTTATTCGTTCTTGGTCGCCAAGCCGGCGTAATTCTTTTGGGATGAAACCAACAAACTACCCAAAAATGGAAAAATGTTATAACTTCAGATGAACAATACTTTGGACTATTTGAATAGTTACTATTGTACATACTTTCTTTAAATAGGTTTACGTTCAAGCTTTCGAATCGAATGCTGAGGTATCTAAATGCATCATCAAAATGGTTGATAACACGGTTTGTCGAATTTGATGTCCCAAAAATCGCTTGCTGTGTACTGATGCACAACAGGGATCGAAGAAATATCGAAACAAAAGCACGGAAATGCAAAGGCGATTCTAGATGTGATCTACTTAGACTACCTGCAGAACGGCGACCTACCGCATGGCTCTACTAAACTGAATTCCAGAAAACAAAGGCCAATATGTCGAAAAAGTATTCATCTTTCGTCTATATACATCAACTAACACCTTCAAATTGTTGCTGCAGAAGACAGTTTTGCATCATGCCCTGGCTCTTTGTTTCCCAACTTTACGAACTGTTCGTTTTGCTAACTAACAATGGAATCCGCTGTTCAGGATTCGCGGACGACATTGTTATCTTAGCTAGACGAAAATTTGAGAATACCTCTACGGTATCGAACAAAGTGGACTAAGCCTGGCATGATCAGGGGAGGTTCGACTGAACATCTTTGCCATAAGTCGGTGTGTAGAGATAAACCCCCAACGCAACTATCGTATTGAATATATGCATATGTAGATACTACCTGTTCAGCGACAGACATAGAGAGATTAAATCGGTGTGATGGTGTAGGAGTGAATAGAAGGGCTGAACAGTCCATCAATTTGTAACCAGGTGCACCTTATCAGGGTGCCCGGTCACAAAGGTGTAGCTGAAAATGAACTGGCTGATGAGTTTGCCTGCTCCGAGGCATCCATCTACATAGTAGGGCCAGAACAGTTAATTGCAGTTGGTCCGCATACCATAGAGGAGCTAATCCACAAGGTTGAAGGCTTGGGTAGTGAGGGGTATTGGCAATTATAGGTGGTTACAACCTTAAAAAGTTTACATATATAATTATCCTCTCAAAGAATAAATTCAGGCTACTTGTTGTCTTCTGAAACTCCAGAACACCTGCTAATTGACTGCAAAGTAGTCGGTAGGCGCAGGATTATGACCCTTGGGTCCGTTTTTCCAAATAGGATTCACATCGCATCATTAGCACCTAGCCATATGTTGAAATTTATTAATATGCTGGGCAAAGTGAGTCATTGTGAATTAGGAGAGGTAACAATAGACTTTAGATCGCGGTGCAATCCTCATTTCTTTATCTAATCTAATGAAGGCTTACTTTGCTTACCTCCAAAAACGAATTTTTCAGATAAGTTAAAGTGAGTAGTTGACTTAGCGTGTTAAACTGAAACTATAGTGAGAGTTTATTCGCATTTTTTCAAAATATTAAATCGCTCTCTTTGACAATTGAGAGTTGAAAATTTGGTTCCTGAGAAGATTATGCGAATAATCGAGAGATAGAGTAATAATAAGAGAAAATCTGCAAATCTTTACACTGGTTTTTAAGTTCAGATTGGCTGACGAACTTTTAAGTTTTCAACAAAAATTTTTTTAAATTTCTCTCTGAACTTAATATTTGAAATAAATCTGGCGAAATATAGCTGCCAAGGACTCATTTTGATCACGCATACCGTGCTATGCTATGAGCTTGCTTAATCAAAGTAACTACACTCTCTCCCTCTCCCTCTCGCTCTCATTTTAATTTTAGGAATTCAATTTCGGCAAAGTTCAATTTGTTTTCCAATAGTTTTAGCTTTTTATCCAACTCCATGGAATTCACTTCATTTGATTCCCAAACGTGTCGGTGCAACGCAGCAACAAAAAACCGCTAATAAAAGTGGATTTGCGGTCAAAGTCGAGTGGATTGATGCTGCTAACTCATCATGCATTTATTTCACACACGCATAAACACACACCTACACAGACCTTGTGCGGTGTGCACACATACTCACATATACTGCATCTATTTAATCACGCAACCGCTTCCGCTAAACGCTTGCACACTCTCGGCCACTTTTTGCTGAAATTTTCACTTTACAAACAAAAACTTGCAGCACGCTTATTCGCACATAAAATGATATTTGCTAAAATCAAAATACAAATTGCGTTTACCCACCGCACAGCGCGCCTTCAATGACGATTAGCGGGCATCGCCAGTCGGATGCGACGGCGCCAAAATCGAAATGCAAACAAAGCGTGAATTTACAATAACCACAGCATTGCGAGGGGATAGAGCGCCGAAACGTGTTCGTAATAAACATTTCGACAGCGCTAGCATAATGGGCAACGAACGTTGGCGCGCTCGACACGTGACTTGCATGCAACGGATCAGCTTATGCGTCTCACGCGATTGCCCACCCGCCAATACAACGGCGGCGCTTTGGCAATCATCAACAATATCAACGCTGAGTTGCCCTTCCTGCAAAGCTATCGGCAGCGCGCAGCCGGCAGTTGCAATACAAACAAGCGACAATCATCGAAATTCGTATTAAATTGAAATTTTCGCTCGTGCGTTGCGTAATTACAAAGCGGTTGCATAGAATGCCGTTATGTGTGCTATGTATGTGTGTATGTGTGATGCGGTCAAAGCAATTAAGTCAAGAAACTGTTTTAAATGGCCTTGCGCGCAGTTGACTCGCTTACGGACAGTATGATGTGTTTGAGGATGTACATGGCGTATACGTAACCTTCGACGACAGCACTCATCAGTTATTTGTTCAAAGCGCTTTAACACTGTTGAATCAAAAATGACAGCGCAAAGCCTAAGAGTTAGTCTTGCACTACGTTTTATAGCTGACGTAAATATAACGCTTCAGTGTATTTTCAATTGGGTCAACGTAACTTGAAGCCCGATTATTGTCCGCAGCTAAGTTTTCAAATCGTCGAAGAGACTAAAGGAACTTATGAAAATTATATTATAATTCAATGAAAATCTTCGTAAATTTGTTTTTTTATTTCCAACGTTTCTTTTTATACAATTCTAGCCTATCACTGAACCAAAAGTTAACTCATCCTGTGCTTCAAAAATATTCCCGTACTAAAGCCTTTCTGAAGGTATTTTCATGAATTAAGTGTTGACCAGTTTGCTTAAGCGTTGTGATAATTCCCTCGTTAGTATAACATATTCGTTAAATTTGTCTCTGTTATTGATTTAGCGACAGAAAACTTCCCTGAAGTAATTTTGGGGAGTGCAGCAGAGCTGAGAGTCCTGGAACTGATAAAAATGCCGGCTGTTCCAGTAAGGTAGACCCGACTATCATGTAAGCCGTATTGTTGTACATTGAATAGATTTGTTCCCCAAATAGACGCTAGTTCTAAGTATTGTAATGAAATCTTTTCATCTCCTAATTTATCAAAATGGTTCACTAAAGTGATAGCAGATACTTCAGTGGTGAACTATAAGTACTTAGCTAAGCCTTATAATATTATATTTCAGAATAATTTGAAGCACTTACAAAAGTTGGTATATTTGATAGTCACTAATACTTGAAACTATAGGTAGGGGTGTCGCAAGGAAAAACTGAATATATGTATATACTATACATATGTGTAAATGTATATATATATATATATATTTATTTGTTTCTATCAAATGAGCATTTTATGGACATTGACTTGTCTAAAGTCTTTTCAAACCTGTGTGTGTGAGACAAATTTCGTTCAGCTATGAGGCCCATTTCTGTCTCAATGGGTATGTAAATAAGCAACATTGCTGCATTTGGGGCGAAGAACAATCTGAAGAGATTCAAGAGCTGTCACTTTATTAAAAAAAAAATCACCACTTGGTGTGGTTTGTGGGCCGGAGGAATCATCGATCCATATTTCTTAAAGCACGTAATCTCGGTGAGATTTGGTTTCAACAAAATGGCGTTACTTCCCACACATCGTATCATTCAAGGGATTTAATGAGCGAACACTTCTTCTTCTTCTTTATTGACGTAGAAACCGCTTACGCGATCATAGCCGAGTTAACAACAGCGCGCCAGTCGTTTCTTTTCGCAAGGTGGCCCCAGTTGGAGATTCCAAGCGAAGCCAGGTCCTTTTCCAATTGGTCCTTCCAACGGAGTGGAGGTCTTCCTCTGCATCCCACGCCGAGTACAGTGTCGAATACTTTAAGAGCCGCAATTTTTGGTCGTCAGTGAACACTTTTGGGAACACCTTCGCGCACACCTTGCGCATGTTCAAGTGCTCCGTCAACGTTTCAGTTCTATTAATTTCCGGAGAAATCCTGTAATAAACATTCCCCATTTGAAGTTTCTGCGTTTATTCTTTAAAAAATGAGGGAATATCGAAATGAATCACTTTTTTTCAGATGTCATTCATGTTGCATTAGGAATTCCTCATTATAGACAATTAGGGCCGAAAAGAAATTATGTTATTCCTATCTCATTCATCAATCTTAAAAAGTGTAAAATGATTCCGAAAATTAGTATTTGGTTTGTATTTTCTACTTTGAGAAACTTTTTTTAAGATTTTCGTTATATTATCTTATTTCTTATGCAGGTCATCGAGAGCTTGTTAACTTCACTTGTTATAACTTTTATGGTTAAACTAATGAAAGGATAGTTGGAAATCAATTCATTCAGTCTGTCCGTTTATGACAGTAATTAAGCCGTAGGGCAGCAACTTCTAGTAAGTAATTTAATTAATTTCAGAAATGGATGGATTTTGCTGCGTTTCGCATATGAACATTCAAACTATTTGGAGTTTGGGTTAGCACATGTGACATTCCATAATTGTAGATCATACTAGACGATTATCATTTTGTATCGATATTTTAGAAGATTGGTTTTCCAGAACGTGCTTCTTTCATCTAAATTTTACTGAATGAAATCGACAAAAGCAAAATTGCCCTTGATTAGTTGTAATATTAGTCTTGACCATAAACAATGTTCACATTTTCATCCAAATAGCTTGCGTCTTTGCCAGTATCGAACTGTAAAATGTGCCGTACTAGCAGCCCGCCGCGGCTTCAAACGGGTATTAAACAATCATTTCAAATGTTATAATTCTGTACACACTCTCCTACATATACCTTTTCCTGCGTGACATTATTGCCCTAGAACACAACCAATGAAATTCCTTTTCGTGCAAGTTCTCGATGTCAGGGTATAGTGCATCTATTAAAATTTCTAAATTAGAGACCTAGAGACTCATCTAGAAGAATATTATAACTATGTCTTAAATTTGGAGTGGGAAAAATTCCTTTCCCCGAGTTTAAGCAATTGCTGTGGAAAATCACCATCCGCAATTCCATGAAGATAAGCTCTCAATTCGTCCGTAATTTTATATTTTCAATCGAAGTCTATAAGGGCAACGATATTAAGCATGCTCCGATGATATCTGCTCGCATACCTTCGTTAATTACAGGAAGAGTTTGTCTCCAGCAAATACAAAAGTTATCCCGCCCAGGAGAGCAAAGGAGTTTCTAAGGTCTTTCAATGTTCCGTCCATGGCCTCTATGAGTCATACTCATTCATTTCACATAATCAATGAGGCGTCTTGCAATAGCTAACCAAGACGCCCATTTTTGCTGATAGAACATATTGATTGTTGTTCAAGATGGATAACGGAAGTTTAAAAGATGAATGAGCAGTTTTACTATCCTTTTTCACTATCTTCCCTGATTGTTTTATTTTATCAAGTATTAAGTTTTCAAGAAACGTCTTACCAGTGCCCTGGCGCATCCAAAAAAAATGTTGTTTTTGTTATTATTCACACTTATCAGTGTGTTGCCGCTTAGCTTAATGTTAAATAACATTCTCTGTCTAAATTTAACATCCTCTGTTATAGGTAAGTAATGATTTTTATACTCTCGCAACAAAGTTGCTAAGGAGAGTATTATAGTTTTGTTCACATAACGGTTGTTTGTAAGTCCTAAAACTAAAACAGTCAGATATAGGGTTATATATACCAAAGTGATCAGGGTGACGAGTAGAGTTGAAATCCGGATGTCTGTCTGTCCGTCCGTCCGTCTGTCCGTCCGTCCGTGCAAGCTGTAACTTGAGTAAAAATTGAGATATCATGATGAAACTTGGTACWCGTATTTCTTGGCTCCATAAGAAGGCTAAGTTCAAAGATGGGAAAAATCGGCCCACTGCCACGCCCACAAAATGGCGAAACCAAAAACCTATAAAGTGTCATAACTAAGCCATAAATAAAGATATTAAATTTGGCACAAAGGATCGCGTTAGGGAGGGGCATATTTGGACGTAATTTTTTTGGATAAGTGGGCGTGGCCCCGCCCTTTACTAAGTTTTTTGTACATATCTCGGAAACTACTATGTCAACCAAATTCTATAGAGTCGCTTCCTTCAGGCATTTCCATATGCAGTTAGAAAAAGGAAGAAATCGGATAATAACTACGCCCACCTCCCATATAAAGTTTATGTTGAAAATCACTAAAACTGCGTTATTCGACTAACAAACACTAAATTTCACGGAAGAAATGGCAGAAGGAAGCTGCATCCAGGCTTTTTTTTATATTTAAAATGGGCGTGGCGTCGCCCACTTATGAAATAAAAACCATATCTCAGGAAGTACTCAATCAATTTCAATGAAATTCGGTATATAATATTTTCTTAACACCCTGATGATATGTACGAAATATGGGTGAAATCGGTTCACAACCACGCCTCTTCCAATATATCGTTATTTTGAATTCCATCTGATGCCTTCTCTGCATAATTTATCCATTAGGAACCAATGATGATAGCGGAATAAAACTTTACACTAATACGGTATTTGAGCTGAGGTATCCCTTGTGGAAAAATTGCCGTGATCGGACTATAACTTTTCAAGGTCCCTTATATCGAACAGGAAGAACTCAGTGCCTAACCTAACCTAACCTAACTATACTCTCGCAATAAAGTTGCTAATAGCGGTATATATCGTCAGATATATGGTTATATACATATACCAAAGTGATCAGGGTGACGAGTAGAGTTGAAATCCGGATGTCTGTCTATCCGTCCGTTCAAGCTGTAACTTGAGTAAAAATTGAGATATCTTGATGAAACTTGTCATACAAGGGTATAAAATGTTCGGTGACACCCGAACTTAGCCCTTCCTTACTTGGTTTTTTTTTTAGTTTACGCTCGTAAGTCGGTTAAAAATAAATATTTTTTGAACTTTTTTTACAAGCCATTCTCATTGGATTACCTTCAGGTCATTTTTCATTTCATGCAACGGTCTAGTCAGCTATAGCGAATAGACAAAAAAAAAGCAACTTATTTTTATATGTAACATTTTCTCTTTACCCGGGGCCAGGTTTCTCACGAAAATTTTTTTTCTCACGAAATTTTATATATAATATTTAACCTGGTCGCCTTCGATTGGAAAAATTAGGAACTTATTTTTACTAGATATCATATGTGAGCCCTATTTCATTCTATCTCATTTTCTTTCGCCAGTCTTTTTATTTATTTCACACTCCTGGCAGTCAGCTTAAGATATGATAAATTACGAAGATATTAATCCTTATTCCGGCAACGCATTTTTTATACTTCAAAAATAAATATGTCTGATGATATAATCGAAGTATATAAAAACGAATTATGTCCTTCAAAAAGCATACATACATACAACTGATATGCGTGAGTTGAAGGTGAGTTCAAATTATATATCAATGATATCCCCTCCTCGCCCCCAACGAGTCACCACAATCCACCTGGATCAACATCTCTCACAAGCAAAGGCATTCAAGGCGAAAGCGAACTTAGTTGGTTTTCATATCTACACACTCGCGCAGGTATGCTTGTGTATTGACGAAATTCCAATATGAGCTTTTCTGCTTTGCCATCGAGTGGCACAAATTTGACAGCATAAAAAATCGAAAGAAGTTTGATCTCCAACCACTTGTTCATTCCGATATGTGCTGGAATCCCACGTGACTATGCAACGCAGAGCCGCATGAGCTTTAGAGCCGTTGTGGTTGTCTGTACGCATTTTTTTACGGTTTCATTTTAAGCTTCTTTGCCACGTTTGCTTATCTTTTCATTCAATTCCACTTTTGTGGATAAAATCCGCTTTGTGCGGGAATCGGCACAGTGCGGCTCCAACTGGCGACCTCTAAATGGCTACACAGCTGAGTTGCTCGTAAACAAAATGAAATCGTTTTAGGTGCTTTTGCAGTTTTGGTGTTGTTATAGTGCAGCATTTGGGAAGTCATTTATATACCGCGCGTGCATACATTATATAGATGCATAAATATGAATAGTTCCAACTTTTATAATAAATCATACTAAGTAAAATATATTATTTTTGAATGTGAAGGAAGTAGAAACATTCCAGTATTGACTACTTGATCGATACTTTTTGTTGTCGGTGAAATTGTCTTTTCTGCTCTTCCATGTAAGATCTAATACCATGTTCAGACCGACACTTAATCACACGATTTCGGCTGTTGAATGGATTATCCCACTAATCTTATAATTTTATCAAGATTTCGCTATACAAAAATGACAGTTCAAAATCACTTCATCGAAATGATTTGAAACTGATCCATGCTAAATCGCTCTGTGCGCCATCTACTTGGCAGCATTGAAAATCTATTACATTATCACAGCTGATTTAGACACTTCAAAGGGAAGAAAATGTAAGGATTTTTTTTAAAGAAATGAATCTAATTTCACCTGAAAATCGACTTAACAAATGAAAAAATGCATCCATTATTTATATTATATGGCAAATATTAAAAAAATTACGGCTCTTTTTTCAAAATACTATATGACAATCTTTTCTTTTGATAAATATTAAGCGATGTGAATTTTTGACTGACAATAACGGATCTTTCTAACGGCAGTGAGAACACTGTTGGGTTATGAAATGCTTAAATGTAATCTAATCTTTTAAATTTTCGGTCTGAACATGGTATAAGATGTTCTGAAGACTGATCAAACATGTCTGTGTTAAGCGATTTTTATTAGATACATCACGTTCGAAACTTTAAAGTTTTCTTACAAGTCAATTACGTTTACGGAAAAGAAGTTTACATTTTCCATAGTTTAATCAGTCATTGAATATATACATATGTGTTTTATAATTCCTGAAACCGTCTTCTCCTTCCCTAGCGGCCGTTTCTTTCCTCTAAAATCAAAAGGTTTCTTCAACGGATTTATAATAAGATACCAACTGATCAAATTAAACCCGAAAAACCTTCATTTACACATATCTTTATACAAATCTTAATTTTCAATCTCGAAAGAGGCTCTGAGCCAATACAATCATTACAACTTCTTTTTCCAATTTTCTATGCACTTGTTATGGCTCGGCTGGCATTGTCTTCAGCGTCTACGGCGAATAGATTGCAGAATAGTTTCGACGTAATATTCATAAACCCTCGTTTTGTCATCAATAATATCGGGTCGATACTACCCTAACTACCATATACAAGGTTCGTTCCAAAGTAAACAGGACTTAAAAAAAACAGAACAAATTGTTTTTTCGGCAACATCAATTTATTTTATTCAGATAGTCTGCTTCTGCTTCAATACAGCTTTTTGCACGGTTCAAAAGCATGACGAACGAGTGTTTTAGCTCGTTGGCCGGTATGACCGGGGATGGGGCAAGCCTTTGGAATGGCCTCTACGTCTGCATAACGCTTTCCTTTCATGCGAAAATGCATTTCTCCGAAAAGGAAGAAGTCGCACGGTGCGATATCAGATGAATACGGGGAATGGTTTATGGTTAAATTGCGGTTTTATCCAAATAATAGGTCACAAGCGTCGATCGATGAGAGCATTTTTTGGTCGTCAGTCAATTTATGCGGAACAAACCGTGCACACACCTTTCGTAAGCCCAAATGTTCCGTTAAAATGCGATAAATCCATGAATTCCAATGATGACTTCGTCTGATTTTTGATGAATTCACGCACAGTTTCGATGGAGTTTCCGGTGATCACGGATTTTGATTGAAAACCACTTTGAAAACGTTGAAATCATCAAGCAGGCAATCATTGACAGAAACTTGTTTCATCAATTGAAATGTTTCGGCAAAAGTTTTACCAATTTTAAAAGAAAATTTAATGTTGGCTCTTGGTTCGAAGCTCATTTTCGCACCGTTAACTCAAACATACTGACACTTAAATCGCAATAACTTTACTTCCAATCAATGAAATGTCAAGAAATTCTCACTTCACAATTGATAAAGATAGAAACTTCTAATGCATCAGTCGACATATAGATGGCGCCACCAGGGGGCGCTAGATTCAAAAGTCCTTTTTACTTTTGGTGATGTAAGTCAAGTTTTCAATGGAACAACAACCTGAAGAGATTCAAGAGCAGCCTTTTTACGCAGAAAAAACAATGGTTTAGTGTGGATTGTGGGCCGGTGGAATCATCGGTCCATATTTCGGTTTATTTGCCAGGGCGAACGTAACCGTCAATGGCGACCGTTATCGCGCCATGATAACCAAATATTTGATGCCTGAAATTGAAGCTCATGATCTTGGCGATATTTGGTTGCAACAAGACGGCGCCACTTCCCACATATAGCTTCAATCAATAGATTTATTGAGGGAACACTTCGATGAGCAGATAATTTCATGTATTGGGCCGGTCGATTGGCCACCAAGATCATATGTTATTCACCATTAGACTTTTTCCTGTAGTAAAATGTAAAATCTAAGCGAGCAATGCCGCTTCGATTCAGGCCTTGCAGCAAAACATCACGCATGTCACTCCCTAGTTACCAAAAAAAAAGAGATAATCTTCAAGAAATAAATGCCAAGGAATGTTCTTCTTTATGACAATAAATTCCCCCATTAAATTTGTAGTTTCGTTTCTTTTTCTTTAAAAAAAGTAGGGAACCTCCTCGAGATGACCCTTATATAAATATATGGTGTATATAATTGCAGGAGTTCGGTCCCCTGGTTAATGGTTTACCCCTGGCTTTGAGTCTTGCAAATTGCAAGAGTATAAAATCTTCCGTTGCACCCGAACTTAGCCTTTCCTTACTTGTTTTGATATATTTCTATAAGGGCAAATGTATTTCCGATTAGCGTTTAAGATATTTAAAGAAACCTTTATTTGAACAAAATTATTCTACTCTCTACAAGTCACTTTGTGGCAGATTATATTAATCAAAAACTAATGAAATCATATAACGCATATAATTATTGTAGCAGCAGTCGTTAGATTTTAATATGAGCATTGAAATCACTGTGCTCGAAAATGAAAATTTAATTAAACTTAAGATCGCAGCGAGCCGAACGAAAAATGTGTTGCACCAATACCAAACGGTGCGTGCCAGCAACAAATAACCGAGAGAATGCCTTCTCGCGCGCAATTAAAGTGCCACTTGCACACACAAACACCCACATACGTATGTATATTACTCCTAATATCTGTGTACATATAGTATAAACATGTGTGGCTAAATATGTATAGAAGTGTGTGTGTGGATGCCACAGCACGGTTTGACTCCTTGTAACACTTTAATGGCAACTGCTTTCAAGTGAGTGCATATAAATTTATTGCCATACGGCATTGACTTGCTTCATCTTCCCGCCAACTTGGTGCGCTTGTCCGCAATATGGCATGTCGAAAGTTAAAATTGATTGGAGTCTCGTTGCGTTGCCACAAAATCGATTTCCAGTTACCTAACAACTTCAGGCAATTTTCTAAAAAGGAAATCACAGAAAGAGTCAAGGAAGCGCACATCCACACATACATATATACATATATGTATATATGTTTATATATGTACGCCTACATTCAAGCTAGCTATGTGGAGCCGCCGTGGACTTGCAAGGCTCCCATGTGGCACCTGGCGCTCGATTACACACGCATACACTTACATAATATACGGATATCCCTATACTTGCATGTGTGTTATTGTGTTTGCGTTGTACTATAGTATGTTAGCAGGCTTTCTATTATTATGTTCAGACAACCGCAACAATAGAGTTCGCCCCCGTTGCCAATCGAGCTATCAGCACCGGAAATTCATCGATTGTTTTTGGAAAGAAACGCATTTCCGCCACACAGAGCACTGGCATTTGTTCAGGGATACGCTGGTTTGTGTATTTATACGTACATATGTACATATATGCGATCATAACCGAACATTACTCATGCAACTCTTGCAACGTGCAAAGATTAAAGTCAAGGAATTCACCACTCGGTACATAAGGCTTGTTAGTTATATGGGGTCTAGTGCGAGTTTTCAACCGATTTTACACATTCTAAGCCAAAATATGGTGGCGATCAGCACCAATTGCCATGGGATAAGCCTTCTCAACACCGCATACAAGGTTCTATCGCGCATATTGTATGACAAATTGTGACCCACCGTCACCAGACTGATTGCACCTTGTCAGTGTTGCTTTAGGCCCGGAACAACTGACCCGCTATTCACCATTTTGGAAAAGACCCGTTAAAAGAGAATCGACACACACTAACTCTTCTTCGATTTCAAAGCTGCTTTTGAACTCCATCAGGATCGCAAAAGACCTCTATGAACCGTTCGATACCAATCGACGTTTCAGTCAAGGCGACTGCATATCGGGCGACTTCTTCAATCTAATGGATTATGTAGTCCGTGGAATATATGTAGTCCGTTGTGAAGCCATAAAAAAGAAAAACTCCTCTGTTTGAACTTATAAATTAGCAAAACGCTTAGTAGCTCATACAAATTTGCACAGGCATTCAGTGCCGCCAGTTCGGTGGAATGTGTGAAGGTATGCGCTCTCTCTCTCTCTTAATTCTTGACCTGCCAAACGCGAGACAGTCAAGAAAAAAGTTTTGAGTTGTTTCCACCATATCTTCTTCCATAAAGCTTCTGCCGATAGCGTATAGTAATATTCCCAGCCCTACAGTATGGACGCCAATAGGGCAATCGCCTGTTAAAAACTCCACAAATATGGAGAAGCCAGCCTTCCTGAGAGCAAAGAGATTACTAGATCTCTTTCAATTCATCTTGGGCCAAAAGACTTTTGTGACAGCGCATGTACCGATGGTGGCCCAACGCTTCCGCGATCCCAGCTATCTAGTATTAGAACACATGAGGAGACGGAAGCATCAACCCGCTACCATTCTAGCCTTACCGGTTCTAGGGTGCCTGTTCTTACTGGCTCATCAGCTTTGCAATTTTCTGCGATTCCATTGTGGCCTGGCCCCCATACCAGTCTTTTCAAAAAGACACTCGATGCTATTTATAGCGAAGTTATGCAGTATTCGACCAACACAGAACGCAGTGTTAATGAGTTCAAGCCGCTCTGCTATCTGAGCGAATGGTCACATCTCTGAAACCGGTCGCAACTCCGGAGCTGTAGATCTGCTGCTACCTAATGGTCCTTCCCACAAGCGTTCTTACTTTTTGCCTAGGAACGCGCATACCAAGTTTCATCAGAATATCTCAATTTCTACTCAAGCTACAGCTTTCACAGACGAAGGGACAGACAGACAGTCACCCGAATTTCAACTATTCTCGCCATCCTGAATCAAACATTCACTACTCTGAAGTATTGAAAATGATGGCCGTGTACGAGTTGTTGTAGTTCCAGGCACTACGCATGCGCGAAATATTTTAAAATTAAATCCATGTTTTTATTTTTTATACATAAACTTCGCTTCAATTGTTTGGTTTATTTGTTAATCCGGTATTAAGGAATAAAATATTTTTTTTTAATCTTTCAATCTGGGGTTAGAAATGTGAAAAAATTTTTAAATTAAGATTCTCGGGATCTAAACAAATTTCAAGGTAAACTATAACTTTTGGTTATCAAATATTTAAATGTATTTCGCAGAGATAATAAATAAAACTGAGTTTCTTTATTCTCCGTTGAGCACCTAATTTAAAACAAGTATTGCTTCCATTTGCTAAATCTCATGGTACAACCAAAGTAAAGTTTTAATGGCACCGTGTGTTTCTCAACCTTTGCACAAACCACCAAGCAGTGTTGTTAAAACTGTTGAAGGAAGTAGATGTTTCTTAGTGCCTCTGCAACTACTCAATAGGGTACTGATTTATAAAATATAATTAATTTCTTCTATAAAATTATAATTATTTTTCTGCGCAAATTATCCAGTAACAATATTATTAAAGCATAATAATATTACATTTTATATTTGACATAAAATGTCGTGCCTACTGACCATTTGTTCCAGCAACAACTGACATAATAAAGTGACGCGTACTGTATGCATTTGCTTAAGGAGGCTTTTCCAATTGGCGCGCATTATACCACCCATATGGCAGCACGTCAAAGCAGAGAACGTACGTTCTCTTGTCAAAGTCAGCTGCTGTCATTTGTTATTCCACTTTGAAATTGTATTCGTAGCTCCACCGTTTGCTGTTTGGTTTTTTGCATTTTCAGTATTTCTGTTCGGCGCGTTCGTGTAGGTTGATTTGATTGTTGACTTTAAATGTTTGCACTCAATAGTTCCATATGGTTGTACTAGCTTTTGTTATTATCCATCCCGACTCCACCATGTACCGCTGCTGTTGCTGTTGATTTTCCAACAAAACGCAAATACAAAAACAACTGCAGCAACAACAAAGCGTATTTATTGCGGTAGCAGACACAAAAGGGAAGCTTATCGATTAGTTTTCCATCGACAGCCAACGAGCGAGTGAACTGAGTGGAAAATCTCTGTTCTTGACGGTCAATTGTGTTAAAAAAAAAAATAATGTAAATGAAAACAAGTGCAAAATGTTATTGTTGTTTGTGCGCGTGGACGTAATTGACGGCAATTGATGAATGTTTTGCAGACGTAGCTTTAGGTAGTTCGTGTCTCGTTTGGGACAACAACGCAAAACGCCCAAAAGTGATTTCTATTTAACGGTATTGAAGTGCATGTGAATTGAGTAGAAAATAAATACTTATGTGAAATATAAAAAATATGCTTAGAAAAGAAATTTAAGAAGGTGTAATACAAAGAGCGGAAAATTTGCAAAGATAAAGTCAGGAAAAGCAAAAATTTGCAAATGCAAACGATAAGAGGCCATACGTTAAACGGCGTACAGTGCAAAATACAACGAATGTTGAGCAACAACACAAAGTGAAAAATTCCAATAACAAATAAGTAGAATATAGTCCAATAGTCGTTTTGTGAAAATTTTAAATAAAATTAATTTATCTTAAGACGGTTAAGTGGTAAATTGTGCGTTTGTTTAAAATGTGTCATTTATAGAAAATAATTGAGCAATTGAAAAGTGTAGTGCCAAAGCGAGCAGCAGTTTGCATCGCATCTGCCCTAAGCAGATAAAACCAAAGAAGGACCAAGTGTTAAGGTGACGCCGTCGCCGCCTGTCTCTGCTGCAGCTAAGCTAAAATGTGGATATCATCCAACAACAAATACGGTGTTGGTAAGTACAGCGAACGCGCCCAAAAGCCGACTACTCACAAACGCTGGGTGGTCACTGTCAACCCCCAATTGCAGGTGGTGCCAAATCTGTTGGCAGTCGTTGGAAAAGCACCACCCACGCACACTACTCATTATGCTCATATACACAATATACATATATGTATGTATATAAATGTGTCACTTGTGGCTTATGTGTATATGTGCAAGGTTGGGTGTGTTGGGATGGTATACAGAGGATGCATCTGTTTTGGAATTGTGTATTGTGTAGCAACGTGCGGATTTTTCGGTGAATCACGTTCGCTTTCCGCGAATCAGTGACGTTGCAAACTGATGTGGCGTGTACGCGGTTACATTCGCAGACCCGGAAAAGCGTTCAGTCATCAGCTATTCATCTTCCGCCCTGCGCTTTTACCTATGATTTTTGGCTCTCAGTTTTTGTCTTGTTTGTCTTTTTGTTTTCTTTGTTTCTCATCTCCAGCTTGTTTTGCTCTGCTTGTGCACGTTATTTGTTGATTTTTTTCTGTCTTTTTCGCTTGCCGCGAGCGTTAAACTAATGTGGAAAAGTAAACACCGCCGAGGTGTTCTCTCGCAGCATCTACATTAGAAGCACTATGAACGTGCAAAAAATACTCACGGTCTTATGTCTTTCTTTTATTTTGTATTAATAAATTTTAGTTTTGTTTGATTTTATCCAGCGAATTCCTTGCCAATGATTTCATCATATTTTATTTAAGTGCATTCATAATCGCGCTTATTTATACCTAGCGAAATATTATTAGCTTAATATTTTTATGTATTCGGTGTTCTTTTAAAATATTTGCATGCGCTTATTAAAGCGGCCGCTAGGAATTAGACAAATTAAAATTAAATTCAAATGAAGTTTTGTTCATGACTTAATCTTACTTCTGAGGAATGTCCACTGTCATATAATTTTTTTTTTAATTTTTTACTAATCAATTTCGTGTGAACATTTAAAAGATCATGAGTTTAGAGTGTTGTTGTTGTAACGGCTATCCAGTACCGTTAAGGTGGTAAGGTTAAGGTTAGTAGTCATCGAGGTCATCGAACGTAGGTCAGACCATAGAGAGAGGGTCAGATATGTAGGGCTAGCTGGACATGCAAAGGGGTGGTTAAAGCCGTGCTGGACACGACAGCCAGTTCTAAGTTACCGGTATAGACTCAGAATTTATCCGCACAGTGCGTGGGTGGTTTTACAATTTATTTTGTTCAGGGTGATATCAATCACTCAACAAATCAATTTTTATACCTGAAAAATCAAATTTTGAATCATAGAAAACAAAACAGCTTAAAGCACGACTCCGATTTCTTTGGTGCCGCTATCTGATGGTATTGAAGTTTAGAGGAAGTTCTCCAGATTAAAAATATATATGTATACTACTATTAACTCCCTCAGACTTATCTATAATTTGATTTATATATTTCAATGCCAAAGAACTTAATGAAAATTTATACAGGATATAAAAATAATAAATTTTCAAAGTATTCACTGTGACAAAAAAGCACCCGGAAATTGTAATTAAATTCGCTAGGTAAATGATATTTCAAAACAATGAATTTCGTTAAGTTGTTAAGACTATCCATAATTAATATACCAAATATGAGCGCGATCTGTCAACCAGTCTATTTGCAGCAGTTGATTAAGTTGGTACACCTCAGTAGTGCGTTGAAATAAAAATATCGCACAAAGAATTCGTCTCGAAATTTATATTTCTAACCAAATTTCGTTTGCGGAATCGTTGCGAATGTTGGGAAAAAGCAGACGGTGACCCAGTTTTATTAAAAAAACAAGCCTACGAGTGGTACAAAGTCTTCCAAGACTTTCGAGATATCGTGGTTTTGGACGGTCTTCGACCTCTTCAGCTGATGAAAATGTTAAAACAGTGAAGGGGCATCGTGATTGAAAATCATTAGACAAGTGTTAGAGAGATCGAAGAGAACTCGGCATCTCTCGCGAGTACGTTCAAATGATTTGGTGGATATTTTTGATATGAAACGCGGGTCTTTCACGACCTGTTCCGATAAAGCTGAATTTTTTTTTTTTTTGCAAAAATATTTTTTGCTGTAAACAGGTCTCTTTGAACATTTAAAGAAGAAATGAGCTGAAACCAAAAAAAAAACACGCCAAAATTGATATATATTGTTTTTTTTTTCGATATTCGTGGTTTGGTGCATCATGAATTTCTTCCGGAGGAACAGACGTTCAACAATGAGAATATTTGTCAAAAACGGTCGGAATTATGGAAGAAAACTTCATAAATTTATGGACAATTCTAACCGAATTGAAAGCCAAAAACGCAATGAATACCAGCGATCGACCATCGTATCAAATTGCTGATCCGTAGAACCCGTTTCCAGGCGAACGAGCGGTAAAACAAAATTCGCTGAAGGAGTTGAAGCCTGTGAAAAAAGTCGTTATGAGAAGTGTTTCGAGGACTAATAAAATCGTTGGCATAAGTGTATTACAACTAGTGGGTATTACTTTAAAGGCGACAAAATAAATATCGAAAATATATTATATGTTTTATTTGCAATTTCCGGGTACTTTTTTGTTTGTTTTGTTACTACAATCCTACATAAAATACCCAATAAGGTAGTTAACATAATATCTGCTAAGTAGGTTAAAGTCATACATTAATAAATAAAAAAAAGTAACTTTTAATTCATACAAATACTAGTACTTTGATCGATATGCGCATAACTTCGATTTGTTTCGCGGCCAGTTTCAGTTAAGGTCACCAAAACGCTCCTTATTTGAAAATTTGCAAAATTAATTATTCTCATCAGGATGCAAATCTAACTAACGTTCATGAAACCATGCAAGTTGTCCACTTATAGTTTTTCAGAAAATAGTCAGTCAGATTGAAGAATAAAATCCACGACCGCTCCCACAACAGTTGGATCTACACAATATTCATATATTCGAGGACTATCGGTTCAATAAAATACCTCATCATTCTTTGGGGAACATTTTCTGCCGTTATAACAACAATACTATGAACTGATTATGTTTCGTAACCGAAATATGACCTTCTCACTGTAAAGTAAAAAGTCGCATCTATTTAGCTGGTTTATTTTATAAAATCTTGAAGTCTACTATTTTTCAATAAAATGTGTATATAAAAAATTTATAAAAACTTATTACTGGCTTTTGAAACTCTTCTAGTGATCACTTTATTATATTCAGAAATCGAAAGCATTATTTATTATTCTTTTCTACGCCATTCTTGTCCTGCTGCAACAAACCATTCAAACCAGTTCCACAACAATTGGGTTAATAACCGATATTGCATGTAAATATGTAGTATATGCACATATCTAACTAATTGCTTGTACATATGCATGCATATAAGTAAATACATATATACATATATCTACAAATTCCAAATTGCCCCCAGTAAGTGTTGAACGTAAAATAAGTGATACTGAAGCAATTACGATGCTCATTATGATATGTATTTATATACATATGTACATACACACATACTACCTTGTTTGCGGAAATCAATTCATAAATGCATCAATCAGAATATATGCACTTGCTGGTAATTATGTAAATACCTCGGCATACAGTAAATAATAGTAATAAAAACTATGTTTGCATTACGAATCATTATCGCCTCACTCACTGGTTAGGACAATCAATCAAGGCGTTAAATGTAGATACTCATAAATATGTAAAAATGTATGTTAACGTAGCAATGTATGAGTAAATCAAAATCGGATAATATGAAAACACTATATTTATAGTAATTTATATATATGCGATTTAGGGTGGTTCTAAATGTTTATGACATGACTTTAAAACATATTTAAGGAAGGTCGTAAACTCATCGTTAACTTGCCGCTCGCGAGTCATCCATTCACCTCTGACGATAACATCGAAGATACTAGAGTCCAACCTAGTCGAGGCTTATAACAAGTGCATGCTTGTACTGGCTCATTAGCCTATTTTGAGCGCGATAATAGAAAATTGTATTAAAGTACTTGAAAATGTTTTTTTTCGTCAATCCGAGTCAGTAACTATTGCTTTTAGGTTTTCCTACAATAAAAACAGTTTGAACTCGTCCACAAGTGGAAGCAGAATTTATGTTCTACGCTGACTAACGAAATTAAACTGAAAAAAATTTGTATTTCATTTTTTAAGGACTACCCTAACACATACAAACATACAATATACATACATACATATATACATGCTATTTATAATCACTTGCGTTAATTGCTGACAAATTGTTATAGTGGAATCCAAATACTGATAACAGTGCGTACGCTTATTCCTGAATGGTTATACAAAAGTACATACATATGTATGCATATTGGAACAAAGAGCTCGCACTCTTACTGCGGGAAGTCCCCCTTGGCTAGTAGGTAGAACGGTGATTATCTGCTTTATACCACTTCGGTTGAAAGAATACATGACTCGTAACAACCGGCAGCAAATCGTCACATTTGTACATATGCTGATAAAGATTTTATGAAATATTGTTCGCTTTATTTGCAATAATTCTATTGTATAGTTACTGTGTTCGCTATACAAGTATTTCGTCTTGTTCTCGGTTACTACCAGACCCATTTTCTTCGCCTCCTTATCCATTCTGGAAAAAGCAGAACCAACGGCCAATGATATCAATATCATCGGCGTACAACAGCATCTGTACGCTCTTATAGAAGATTGTACCTTCTCTATTTAGCTCTGCAAGTCTAATTATTTTCTCCAGAAGTAGATTGATGAAACCTCGTTTGGTGTCGAACGGCTCGGAGAGGGTCTTCCCGATCCTGAGGGAGTTTTTGTTATTGCTCAACATCAGTTTATACAGCCCTATGAGTTTTGCGGGGATACCATATTCAGACAAAGCGCTATAAAGGCAGCGCCTTTTCGTGCTGTCAAAAGCTGCATTCGAATCGACTTTCATAACAGGTCTTTTCCAAGATATTTAAATTTCCATTAAACATAGTTTTGGACCATCAATATTATCCATTGTGGCTACCCTTAGCAAAAGCCTAATTGTCACATGTATCGAAAAAAAAATTCTGGATCATCAATTAGTTTTTTTCTTTAGAGGATTGTCAACTTGACCGACACACTTTTGATGTTTTCGTTTATAATAGTATCACAGCCTTCTTGTTATGTTCACAGTGAGCATCGCCCTCGATCCATTTTTTGTAAACTAACACATGTTGCTTCACTCAAACTCGAGAGCTTTCAACGTCAGCACGTGTAGTGCACTATGGTAAGGTCCACTCCAACCATAGGAAGGTGTGTCGCTGCGAAAGTTGCAATCAGACTCAGAAAATCCGGCTTCCTAAAAGAACCCCTGTCTGAACACCCGAAAATCCTCATACACTTTGACTTCATGCAGGATCACTTGGATCAGGAAGTCGCCAAATGGCTCCTTCTCTGGCCATATACTTGAGAGGGAGTTATGAATGGAAAGAAGCCGTTGTATGATACGGGCAGTGAGTTTCTTGACGGATGGGTTAAAGCTTGGTGAGGTGGTTTACTGTCAGGAGCTCTCTATTAACTCTAGACTTTCTGACTTTTTCAGTATTTTTCAAGTGAAGGTTGGAGACATTAAGGTACCAGTAGTTTTATTACTCCGGAATGCAACCTCCTTGATCTTACTAATATTACTGGCAAGGTTGGTCAAGGAGCGCCTAACCTCGCTATCAATAGTATTGATTGTCTTTGTGAAAGGACTGATATGGCTGCCAGGCCACAGAATACAGAATCGCAGAAAATTTTAAAGATGATGAGCTGGCAAGGAAAGGCACTCTAGGACCGCTATCGGTAGAATGGGAGTAGATCGATGCTCCCGTATCCTCCTGTGTTCTACTACTAGATAGCAAGGTTTCGCGAGAGCTTAGCGAACGCTGGGCCACCATCGGTACATGCACTGTTGCAAAAGCGTTTTGACCCAAGATCGATCGTCATAAATAAGACTAGCCTTTCCGTACCTGTGGTGCTTTTAACAGGCCCAATTGGCGTCCATGCTCTAAGGCTGGGAATCTTCCAGACGCCATCTGCAGAAGCTGTATGCAAGAAGATGAGGTGGAAACAACTCAAGAAAGTCAAGACTTAAACAATTAGTTACTTTCAGACATCCCACCGAACTGGCGGCAGTGGAAATTAAACGCCTGTGCAAATTTGTATTTGCTACTAAGCGTTTTGCTAATTTATAAGTTCAAACACAGGAGTTCTTCATTTGGTATACGGACTACATATATATACCAATCAACGTTTGATCTCTCTACATCAGCCATCTAACATTACCTAACCTGGGCTGACTACAAATCGTATGGCACACTAGTGCCATCTATGTTTCTGCTAATAATATTATCATCCCACCTGTTAGCTCGTTATTATTTTAAGGACAATTAGAAAGTTGATTTTTTGCCAGTCCTTGTAAATTTTTGTGTAGACTCCTCTTATGGTAAATCGTTTTAACCCTTAACTTACTTAATGAAAATACTTTTGCGGCATTACAGTATAAAAATTAAAATGAATTTAATAAATCTCTAGACAAGATCTAGATTTAATAATATGAAATAAATTTAGTAATTATTAATATCAAGTATATGTGCACAATTTAAATTGTACCGTTAATTTTCGTTTTAACACCATTTTCACTTTTCATCTCTGCTGGCTGCTTCGAGAGCTATTAAACTAACTGCCGCAGAAGTGTTAAGCAATATTAATAGCTGCTCGGCCAGCAAGAAGAAGAACAATAAAAGTTAAGCCTTTCGCAACCACAAGTCAAGTAGCTATAACGGCAAAGTGTGTGGCTGTTCTTCTGCCACATGAGTCTATTTATACATACTCGCTCAAATGTGTGTATGTAGGGGCATACTTGTCTCTTCGATGTGTGTGTGTGCACAATGTCTTTTATAATCTGTTGACACATGTGCCTGAAGTTTCTCTTTCAATCGTTCTTTGCATTTTGTTTTGATAAATGATTTCTATAACATTTTTGCATTTTTTTTCAAGTTTTCTGTTCTTTCAAGCTGCTCTTCTTGTTTGTGTTTGTGTTTGTGTTTATTGTTGTATTTTATAACTCTTTAAATTGACTATTTTCACTCCATTTAACAACAGAGAAGCTGAGACGTCAAGTCAACTGAGGCATCTGGTTGTCTGCCGCACACACACGCACACAATAATACTACGCTTGTATGTGCTCAGCCAACAGATACTAAGTGCAAACAAATATACAAACATACAATACAACAAGCAGACAAGCAGACAATAACAACATGGTCAACATTTGCTCCAATTTAATACTTCTGCAAATGACAAGAATGACCATAATAAAACAGCAGCAAACAATGGTGAAAACGACCATTACAACAAATACCATATGCACGTTTGTTTGACTGTATGTATTTTTGTATGTCTGTAAGTATGGCTGCAATAAAAAGAAATGTTGCTGCAGCAGCTTTAGTCATTGTTACAGACATCAGAAAGCTACAACAAAAAATTTAAGCAAAAATCAACAACTGCTCCAGCAACTTGCTGCAAATACTTAGGGTGGTTCCAAAAGTTAACCTGCATTGACTCAAATTTCGAGTTTTGATAATTATAGAGTATACATATTCAGGTCTGCTACGGATACGTCGATCTCCTAACTGTCTTGGGAACAACTTTAGGCACTGTAATCAACAGGGTATTTCTTTTGGCAAAGCGTCGGATCCGATGTATTATCAGGATCGAGAAGGATCTCTACGAACAATTCAATAAAGAAACAGGTTTCAGATAAGGCCATATTGTGCGACTTCTTAAATCTACGCCTGGTCGATGATTTTGATGTCATTGGCCTCAACAACCGCGCCGTTAATAACTTTCTTCAGACTGGATAAGGCAGCAAATGAAATGCGTCTGGAATTGAAGGAAGGAAAGACAAATATCTCCTGTCATCAAACAAATACTCGCGACTAGGCTGACATGTCAGTGTTGACAGTCATAAATTCGAAGTCGTAGGTAATTTCGTCTATCTTTGAACCAGCAAAACGTCAGCGTCGAAATCCATCTCAGACTTCTTCTTCTGGACATAAAGTCCTCTCTCGACGAACAAAAACCAAATTCTACAAGTCTCTCATAACCACCGTGCAGCTATCTCGTGAAGAGGCGTTGACGATGACAACATCTGATGAGTCGGCATTATAAGTTCGCGAGAAAAAGGTTCTGCGAAAGATTTATTGTCCTTTGTGCATTAACAACGGCGAATATCGCATTCGAAGGAAGTATAGTTGCTGGCTAGGTCATGTTATCCAAATGGACGAAAACACTACAGCTCTGAAAGTTTTCGACGCAGTATGCGCTAGGGAAACAGAGAAAGAGGAAGACCTCTTCTACTCCTTTGGAAAGACCAGATCGAGAAGGACAAACGAAGGAGTGGCGCGCAGTTGTAAACTTGGCTATAACCGCGTAAGTGGTGTCTATGCTATTAAAGAAGAAGATATCTTAGAAGTATTTTCCGAAATTTTGTATCCGACAAATATTTTTCGACTTATTCTATAATTAGCAATGGGTTCACGGGCACTCAGGAACGTACATGTAAACTTCAAATGCATTTTTTTTTTCAAAGATATGTTTTTGAACTGCTAACCTCTGAATCATCATTATTTTAGATGAATCAACAAGGATTACTTATGGTCACTGAAAATACTTAAAATTCCTATTTTAACTTCTGTCAAGGTCATGGAGTTGATTGCTAAATATCAAATCTGGTCTCTACGTGGCTCATTAACCAGCCCGACTAACCTAACCTAATTCTGTGAAGTCAAGTCAAAACCTTATTTAGTGATGCTAATTTTTTACTTTTATAAAATAAAATAAAAATTATTAAAATTGTAAATTTTTCATGTTTCTGGTGTACTAACTGCTTAAAATCTTCGATGCATTAAGCCCCCATAATCTAAGTCTAGTCTAAGTCTAGAAATCAAATTTTTGGCAGTTTTTTGAATTTTATTAAAAAAAAAAATATTTTTAGTATCCTTTTTTATGGTGTTTTTATTGATATCTTAAGAATACAGAAAAACAATTTTACAAAAAAATATTAAAAATTAAAATAATTAGAGGGGGGAAGGGACAGGTGTAAAAAAATGGCGCATCCTGGTGACATTGATCCTGATTCTCCTGGTTTTCTGAGAAAAAAAAAAATCAAAAGAAATTCTTAATCAGTAAGGATGCTGTTATGGTCCCTACCTAAGGGAACACGAAAAAAAAATTTTTTGGAAAATTGGCGACTACCTGAAAATAAAAATCATTTTTAACGCTTTTTTTTGAAATTCCTGAATTTTTTTAAAATATTAAAAACAAAAACTTTGATACGATTCTGGTAGGAAAGATTAAGGATTGTAAAAAGAACGTTCACACAAAATTTCAAGAAAATTGGTCATTTATTAGTGCGCTATTTACTGCGTCACTAAAGTAACTGTAGCTCTTAAAGTAATTTTAATTTTTAAAAATCCTTTGGAGGATATGTTCTTAAGGGTCTAAACTTTAAATATATGAAAAAAATCGAATTTTTCAAAATTCTAGAGTAGAATACCCCCTTAAGTTTGCTGAACCAAGCGGTAGACTAATGAGTCACAACACAGCAACAATAATACTTTTTCATCAAATCTAGATAAAACCTTCCTTTTCACCTACTGAGTACGTAGCTATACAATGACCTCCTTTACCGATGCAACCAAAAGCGAAGACTTCAAGTTGATAGCTCAATATTAGCAAGTATACCTTTTAGGTTATCATATTTATGAAGATATGCGAGTGGTTTTAGCCGGCCACTCGACATTCCTCTTTCTAAATCTGCGTAAAAATTTTGTGTATTTTTGCACCACCCCTCCAATTGGGCACACTCATTATGTAAACTCCAATATATCTGCAGCTTGTAGCTTCGAGTGTTTGCAATTATGTCTATACACTCTTCTGGTAACATTTGTGTTGACTCCGGTTAAGCTGGTTGATTCCTTACTTATTTGCATTTCCGCCTTCAGTCCATTCACAATTGCGCCCCTCAGACCACACTCTCTTGTGGTGCTCTTCGGTAAAACTCGTCATTTCTACTATCAGCATATTTACCGAAAACCAGCTGATGTTCTTTTTCTGGTACACATACTACTGAGATATACATACATATATGTACATAAATTTGTAGAAATTTGCGAATTTGTATTTGCATTGGCTTTGGCTATGGCTGGCGCTGGGCAACGTCAATTGCCTCTTTTGTATTTGGTTTTGGTTGTAATATGCTTCCTTGTTGTTGTACTGTTTCAACTATTTCGCAACGTTGTACAGTGAAGGGATTTTTGGGGCAGTCACTCGTACGGCCCATGCGCTTTTGTCACATTAAGCTAACGCCCAACGGCCGTTGACTAGTAGCAGCCTTAAAGCGCCGCTCTGCTTGTCGCTTCGATTTTCAAGTCATTTTATACTACAACAATGTTCTTATATATTTTTTTTATACCCGAGCTTAACTTGCCAAATAGGTCCTGAGGAAGAGGTTTACATACATTCATCGTGAAATTTCTGTTCACCTGGCAAAGACAAAGCCGAGAAGAACAGTTGCACTTCGATTAGCAGATTCTAGTATTCACTGTCGACGGGTACGGAAAACCCTTGGTAACGGATCGGTAGGAAAACGTCAAATTGTTCAGGAGAATATATCATAGACTCACAACCAGTGCTGAAATAAAAATAAATAAAGTTCGTCCCAATGGTAGAAAGTACGTGCGCCGACCAAAACGAGCTGACATCGATCCCAAGTTCGTTTCACACATTTTTAAGTACGGAGGGGGTTTAATAATGACGTGGAGCTGCTGTATGTGATATAGGTGTGGTAAAGTACGCTGTTATACCCTAAAATAGAACACTGCATAGGGTCCAATTAGCGCTAGATTCGCCATTTTGATAAACCAGACCTGTAAATATTGCTATATCGTTTCATTGTTGCGTTCAAAACATTTGGTGCCCTCAATGAAATAACTTATCTCCATTCTACCTTTTATATTTAGATATTAAATTTTTGGTACCTGATGGATTCCCAAGACTTCTACAACGGGTTTGTCATAGAACCGGATACTCATAGACAAGGTGCAGCTGTAGCTATTATTGTTATAGGACATTCTCAATTTGGACGCATGTTTTCCATATTGCCAATGTCCCCTTTTGGTACCTGTAGGTCTCGGGTAGGCATGTCGGTGTAGGTTCGGCCTTATCAAGTGGTTATAGGTTTCACTCTGATCTTAGCTATTTGTTCAAAATGCGTATTGCTCGTTTCTATCAGCCACTTTATTATCTCCGCCTCGGATTCGTCTAGAATGGCTTCTGACTTGGCCAACTCGTCCGTTTTGACCATTCGTTGCCGAAAATGTTTCTAAGACCGTGCTGCCATAGGAGAAAGGGAATTTACCAGTGATTTGGAGATTTCAGCACGCCAATGATCGGAAGAAAACTTCTACAGAAAAAATTTTCTTCATTGAGAGTAAGATGTGGAACTTCAGGCAAGTATATCCCGCTCTTGACGAGTTAGTCATTATAAGCAAAATATCTTTCCATTTTTATATTCTTGCTCAAGAGTATAATAGTTTTTTTCACCTAACGGTTTTATGTATCACATAAAACTAGGAGAGGTAGATATGGAGTTATATATATGTATGTATTAGGGTGATTCAAAAAAAAATATTTTTTTTCCTTTGGTACTCTGAAAAATAGGTTCCTAAACACCTCTAGGGTAGCCTCTCCAAGAACGAGTTTTTAATTGTAACGGGAAGGTCCTCCTACTTACAGTTTTCTATTTTTTTCTTATAATCATATAGAAAAATGTATATCTCGCTTCCAGCTACTTAAAAAAATATTTTGTTCCTTACATTTCGTAGAAAATTGAATGCTCTACAAAAAAAAGGTCTCAAAAGGTCTCATTAATCGAAAAATCATAAGAGAACATTTTTATAGAGCATTAAATTTCCTACAAAACTATGAGTTTCATTATTCATAATGATTATTTTTCATTGAGTTATAAAATTCATTAAAAAAAAAAATCCCAAAAATAATCAAACTTTAACCGTTAATATCTTTTAAACGGTTGGGTTTACGAAAAAATCGCCAGCCTTTAGCTACGATAGCCAAATTCGCTTAGGTCATTTATTATGAGAGCTTCCAAGCCTCAATTCATTTGGTGACGTTTCATTTTATAGGTTGAGTTTACCGACCGTTGCGCCAAAAATACCTTCCTTACCTACCCTGCCGTTAAAGTCGCCAAGCACGATTATGACATCATGGCGGCTCGTAGAAAACATCTTTGGTCACATCGTCCTTCTCTTAATGACTCCATCCTCCATTATTATTACCGAACTATCATTCTCTGACATTTTTTTGACACCCGAACTCCTTGTGGATCCGCCACTAATGGAATCATTTGTGTTTGCGAAGCTTATTTTATTTTATTAAAAAACAAATGTGGTAACTCTGATCCTTCCTGATCTGATTCTTTAGGATCATTACTCATCTTTTTCGTTTGAATTAGCTATGGTTTGTTTTCGAATAGCTGACTTTTGTTCAAAATTTAAGCAAGCGAATAATGGGAAAGCTTGGAAATAACGGGTTTCAATGAAAATGGTTCAGTGCAGTGGTTCAGTTTATACACTACAAAAAGGCCACATTAAGCCAAAACACATTCCGAAAGTCCTAACTAATTGGCTTAGATTAAAATTATTAAAAGTCTTCCTCAAGTTTCAAGTCGACGGCGCCAGCCCTTTCGGTTTTCACACGATAATCTCCCTTCCTTATTTTTGATTTTTTTCTTACATTCTTTCCACAACTGCTTTTGTTGCAAATTTGGGCAAGTGAATAACGATTATTTGGTCTGGTTTCTCCACTTCGCATGCTTTTGACTCTTAATGGTTTTAGTTTTATTACGTCTCCCTCTCCGTTTTTGTCAATTTTGGAGTAGCGGTGACATGAAATCGTACACTACTTGCATTACGATCTGTGGTTGGCTTTTGTTAGTTGGCTCAATCTCTTCACACTCTGTCTATCATTATGCCACAATCTTTCGCCCCTTCACCCCTTGACCTAGCGGCATTCATTCACGTGACCAGTCAACAGCAGCACGTTCGGCCATTCTCTACTATGTCGCTCGCCATGCAATTGTATTCAATTTAGAAATTACTTAAGCTTTTATTTTCACTTAGATGCGTCACACCGGCAGCGTCGCCGGCATTTTTGTTTGTGCTGTTGCCGTCGTTGTCATCGTGCTCACTTCCTTCGCCGGTCTATCGGCTGTTGCTTCCTGCGCGAATTCATCGAATGGCTCAAGCATATTGCTAAAGGTTGATATCAATGGAAGATTAAGCACTGCTGTGAGGGGTGTTTTTATTCGATTGAATTCACCGCATAGCTTTTCATTCGTTTTACCTATTTTTCAACCCTTACAAGGATTGCATGGCGGCGAATTTATTTTCAATACTATTTCAGTAGATTCTGGGACAAAAATAGCAGATGTTTGATGGCGACGGGGAATATTTAATTTTATTTGGTTTTAATGACTTAACTTTTATTGTTGGAAGAATTTGTGTGGGTTTTTGAAGCGGTCAAATTTCATAGAACTTAAGAGTAATCAAGCAGATTAAATATTTAAGCCCTGTAATTATAAACCTGTCATTTTTCGATTTTTTCGAAAACCATATACATATACATATGTACATTTCAACTCTGGCAATAAACTTTGTACCAGTGCAGAATTCGAAAGACTAAGCCCTTTTTTTGTGTTGAAATGAAGAGTGTCCCAATTTCTCTGACTACCGCCTTAATTTGTTCAAATCCATCTGACGCGAGATGCCAAATATGAACCCATGTGGCACTGGATTAGAATTCTCATGAAACCGTCACTTTTTTATAAATGTTTATGATCTTCTGGAACCCTTGTGGGTTACTGCGCCTGAATCAAAGCGCAATTGTCCTCATTTACTTTAGACTTTATCAATCGATAGGCCCAAAATGTGAAATCATCAACTGACCGTGTTCTCTCAATAACTCCATTGATTGATGCGATTTTTATCTCGTCCAACGGCTCAAAAACCATACCAAACCGTTGTTGTTTCTGCATGCATTGGGAGCTCTTGAATCTCTTCAGGTTTTTCTTCCCGAATGCGGCAATTTTGCTTGTTTACATACCCATTGAACCAGAAATGGGCTGCATCGCTGAGTAAAACTTTGTTCTAAACCTCGGTACTTCTTGGAACTTTTCAAGAATCCATAAAGCGAAGCGATGTTGCTTGGGAAGGTCGAACGGCTTCAGTTCTTGCACAAACTGTACTTTGTACGCTTTCAATTTTAGATCCCGACATAAAATATGCCATGTCGTTCTATACGTCAGTCCGAGCTGCTGCGAAAAGCGCCGAATCGATTATCCACGATCTTCATGTTCATTCTCAGCTACGGCTAGTACTACATATATTTTCTTCACTGCGTCCTGGAAGTGGTACTTGAATTACCCGTTTCGTCTTTATGCTAAAAAAAATGCATCTGCGAACGGTGTTATAGCTTCGGTGTAGCCGAAGTTAACGTTTTTTTTTTTTTGTTTTTTGATCTTTCCTTACCTTGGCGTACATTCTGTAATGCTTTGCGTAATTGTTCCTGTTTCGTTGGATAGCAACTTTAAGCCAAATAGTAAAGTAGAAACACCGGAAGTCTCCTTTTAAAGCATTTATTTTTTGGACAGGTGGCAACTTTATTTCAAAATTATCCTAGAGATGGGCTTAATCTTTATGTATTTCACATTTTTGTACTCTTGACAGGGTATATTAAACTTGCCACGAAATTTGTAAAACCCAGAAGGCAACCTCGGAGACCCTATAAAATATATGCATATATAATCAGCATGACAAGCCGAGTAGAATATAGCTGCCACACAAATTGACTTTAAAAATCAGTTCTTATATGGTAATCTTTTTTGATTGAGATTACGGTCCAATATAATGCTACAATCTACGACAAATGGTTCAGATCGGATCACAATATTTTATAACTTTTATACAAACTGATTGAACAATATCAAGGTAAATATCTTTCTACACAATTTTATAATAAAAGAAGTGGGCCTGTAAAGGGTATTGTAACTTTGATGCATCCATTTTTCCGTTCATGTTTTTTAATTCATGAACCAGTTTCATTTATTTCGAAAGAAGGCGACTCTATTTAAAATATGTGTGAATTAATTTTAAGGTTAATTTGTTAGAAGTTCTAAACAACAATCTTGAAAATTTTATTAAAATTAATAATT
>NW_017537334.1:671688-703065 GCF_001853355.1 Bactrocera latifrons
GCTTTAAAAAATCACTGTAGAGATTCCTGTCCTAACTCTCGAAGCGTTATTGAGTTTTATTGTGTATTTTTAGAATGTATTTTTTTTTAAATTTATTATTTTTTCTGTACATCATCTTAGAAGTCTTCTATTACAAATATTAATTTTTATATACCTCTATTTGTATATTCACCTCAACTCAGGCAAAATTTACTTCCAATTATATATGTACATTTGCATATGCTTATATACATACATAAATAGGTGTCAATGCGTTTTTTCCTTTTTGTTACTTTAATTTATTCATGTCATTAATTTAATACCAAGTTGATTCATTATTTAATTTATGCCTGGCACAACTAATTTGAGTGCTTTAACCTCAACACGCACCCCCCATACAACCATACACCATATACATACATATATATAGTACATACAGACCAAAGGTTGGCATTGGCATTCCCGAAAATTCTGCATGTCCCACAACTCCACTAGCATTATTTTAAATATTCTTTCTTTTTTCAATAAATCTTTACATTTTTTTTTTCAATTAAATTTTTTATTGACAATGCGGACTGAGTTCCTGTTTTGTCAGCTAATTTAGCATTGCCGGATGAGCAAACGACACGCACAACATGCAAACAAACAAACAACTGTAATTGTTTATACATATGTAAACCGTGTGTGTGCATGTTTATGCCGGCTAAGGGCACATTGTCTCTTTTGCTTTATTTTTATTTGCATAAAATGAATATGAGAACTTTATTTTCGATTTTCGCTTAGCTTTCAAAGCGACAAAGACATTTTGAAAGACAAATCGCATGCAAATGCCAGTTGACAAGTGTCAAGAGGCCACCGCATTCGATTACATACACACACACACATTCATATATGTGTACAGCTATGAGCTCTTTGATGTACATTTACTAATGTGATTATGATATACGATTATATAAATGTATATAAACATATGTTGAAATCCACATACATATGAATACATACATATCATCATATCAAGTATGCTTAGAATTTTTATTTCACTTCAGTAAGGCACATGAAACACATATGTACATACACATGTCAACTCCTCAACCGGATGAAGAATAGCTGTATAAAGCGAAATCCAAGCGAGGCCGTGAGGTCCAAATCCATATAGTAAGCGTTAGCATGAGCCAACTGTTAGAGTTAGAGTTGCAATTTGTCGGTAGTGTGCACATCATACATACCTATATATATACATACGCATGTTCATGTATATGCAACAATAGTTGTGGGAAGTGGAAGTGGGCATCGCAGAGGTAGCGGTAGTGCATCCATTTGCCCTCTACGGTTTTGAGTTTTTACTTTTACAGTATTCTTGTTTTGTATGAATTGTGCACTGCATTTGCATGCAGCACATACTTCTATTTACGCATACATACTTACATACATATGCGCGTGTGTTTTCCATGCGTTGCATGTTTGATTAGAACGTTAGGCGGCGCACAATAGCAAACAGCCCATTAAATAAGTGCCCATTAATGTTTATATGTGATATATATACACCCATACACAAGTATGTATAGCTCTTTTGTCGGGAGCTCAAAGTCCAAGTCTTCAGAGAAAAGTAAAATGAGAAAAATTACTGGTAGCCGGGAAACTAAAGGAAAATCAGTCGGTAGCTATTTTGAAGTTTCAAAACTGCACTGTTAGATGTGTGCTATAGTATAGCATTTAGCGAAAATCGAAGAACGAACTTTGCTTAAAGTACACTTAAGTCCATTCAGCCCTAATATTGTTATAATAGCAGAAAAAAAGATTTATCTATCCAATCCGCTGTGGTATGTTAGTACTTGGAGACAATCGCAAACATCTCCTTGAACCACTGCTTTACAGCAAAAAAATATTTAGAAATCAACTTTCGAACTTCTTGACTCACCAATGCATGTTATCATAGAGATTTCTTATTAATTATTCTACAATAAAATGTCAAAGATCGTTCAATCCTTAAGGCTGTCGCCTGGTCTAACCGCCTAAAGTTTCGGATGATGTAAATTTAGATTTTTGGAACAATTTCCAATGATTTATCGACATTTTCTCATTTGTATTTCTTATATTTTTCTTTAGAAAACATTCTTATTTAAAAACTGCGGTACTAAAACCATACAAAAAAGTCAGGGTTAGTCAAATGTAAAGATCTTGGTGGCCAGTGGCACTCACTTCTTTCCGAAATAAGAGGTTCAGAGAATTTTTGTTTCAGAAACTTGACGAGGCGCATTATTTTGCTGAAAGAAATAAGCGTCAGGACATTTTTGATTTCCTTGAACAGATTCGTTTAATCTAAACATTTAATATTTGTCCATGAAATGGAGTTGAATAGATCTCGAATGTATTTTCCGTTTCGGTTGTCATTAACGCAGTGAATTGGAACACTACTACATATATTCAATATAAAGCGTCACTACTTCGGCTCTTTGTTTCGGCGTGATTTAGAGAAGTACTATAGTTCAATAACTTTCTGATATATGTAAGTAATGGTGTACATTAAAGTTTAATTGTGATAATGCTTACAGTAATATTTGAGTTTTCCCATGGGTCAGGTCGACATAATACAATACATAATACCAAATACAAACTTGAATGCGTTTTTAATTTAAATTTCGGACGGAACCCCATTCGTTGAAATTTTTTTTTTTTTTTTGTTTAGGTTAATGTGGCAAATGCCACGAGCATGTGTTTTTGATTGGTACAAATTATTCAAAAAAGGTCGAGAACAAGTTGACGACGAATGACGTCCAGGACGGTCATCAACATCAGCTGATGAGCAACACGTTCATAAAATAAAAGAATTCGACGATTAATAGCAAGAGATCTTACTGGCATCGTTAAAATATCGCAAGGATCAGATAAAAAGATTTTGAAAGATAATTTGGCACTAAGACACGCGAAATCATGATTAATTCCAAAGTCACTAAATTTTTTCGGAAAACAGCGTCGCATAAACGTCTGTGAAACAATCCTTTCCGACCACTAAAATGTCATGAAACACTTTGTTACTAGCGATGAGTCTTGAATCTATGCCTACAACCCGATCCATCGGCCGAATATCGTGACAAAGGCGAGCTGAAGGCACGTCAAAGTAGGTCAATATCAAGGTTATATTGACAGTTTTCTTCTATCAAGAAGGAATAGTATTTGAGTGGTATGCGTCGTTTGCGCGAAGTGGCCTAAATAATATGCTGCCGACTTTTGGTTTTTGCCACACAATAATGCCTAAATTTATATACTGGTAAGAAATAGTGACACGTCAAGTGTATGCAAGCTATGACTATGAAAATTTTATTCGAGAGAAATTTTAGAAGATATTGTTATATTGGAAAGAGATGGAAGAAGTATTCCCTAGATTTAATAATTAAGTTTTGGAAGTGGAAAATATGGGGAACTAAGTTTGTCATTTAAAACGATCAAGCATTACCTCATCTTTTTTTCAAAATGTGGGTCTGTTTGTGTAAGAACGGTTACGATAGACTTCACACCCCACATTATTCAGACGGTTGATCAAAGCACGATCATATACAATTTCCTTGAGTTCTGTAAAGTTATTATTTGATAAATTAGAATAAAAGTGTTCTCACGACTTCCTCTAAATAATGTATGCCACTCAAATACCAAATACTTTTCTCGATTAATTGGTCCTTCCATTGTTATTTTACCATTTTTAAGTATTTTCTGGTATCTGTTATTATTGTTTCATAAATTGAAAATTGAAATGTAAATCCATTAGTTGCGCGGAATTAGGATTTAAAACCCAAAATCAGAACTGTTATTGCACAGAAGCGGATATGGCTTTCATTTCTAAATATATACTCATACACAAAATCACACACATACTCACATTGAAAAGACACTGAACTGTACAACAGTATTGTAGTGCCCTTAAATTTTTCGACTTCCGTAAATTAGGAAAGCTTCTTTAGGCGGTATTTCCTGATCAACTTCTTGTGTACATATTTTATTTTACAGACATTGTTGGTTCCAACGAAGTAAATGCAAGCGTACAGTAGCGCTAAAAGTAATAAACTAAAAGCAAAACAGAATAAGAAAGTTTAATGAGTTTCTTCTGCATATGTATGTATTACCGTTAAAATTTTGACCTAGACGGTAGTGTAATATTCAATTTAATCGAATCTCTTGATTATACCACCATGTTTCTAAAATAATTTTTCACAGAACTTTTACAATTGAATTTCTATATGAATATTCTCAAAAATCCTTTCTACTGAGGCTAAACTGTCAGAAAGTTCTACGGAGTACTGGAAGACTTGGAAGAAGAAATTTTCTAAATGTGATCATTGTCTGGTTTCATTAATCATTGCAGGGTCACGGGTCTTTATATCTAAAATGTAATTTGAAGCTTCGGATAGAGGATAAAGAAACATTTCATTTGTGATCTCTGAAAATCTCATTTGTGAAACCTCATTGGACCGCCTAAATTGTCTTTACAAAAGTTTCATTTCAAATAATTAAATTTCCACCGAAAGCTACACATTGTACTTGTCTTTAACTAAGTAGTCTTGTATATATTTCTAAAGTTTGTCTTGTTCCTGTATTTTTTAAGATTTCCTCTAACTTCTATTATTGTAGTACAACTATTTATTTAGGTATACGCATAGTTTGGTTGTGCTATATCGCTTTCGAATAAACAAATATTATCAAACTACTTAATAATGCAAAGTTTTACATACATACTATGTATATTTCCACCACAAAGCTTTTGCCGTCTGTAAATTTCTGAGCCAAAATACCCACTTAATCCAAATATCAAATTACCTTTTAATTAATTAATATCGTACGCAAAGCCTTCACATTGATGGTCTAATAGTGATATGAGTAGTTTAAATTTACAAATATTATAACTCAAGGCAATGCTTGTAAATAGTTACAAGACCCAGTAGGAAGTACACCAGTCTGAGCAAAGTATTTTGTATTTGAAAACAAATTTTGAAAGTTTTACATTTTCTGATGAAAGTAGTTAAATGCTACACGGGATACTAGTCGATGCAAATAATTTCCTGTGAACACGAAAAATACTTACTAAACACTTGCCGTTCGACTGTTGCTGGTGCTTTGCTTTACTTTCACCATTCAATGGCAGTGGACTGCCGATCGAACTCAGTTGTTACAAATCGGTGCACAGACCGGTTCTTATTACATTTAATCAAAACCAGTTTGCGCTTGTCAGTCGAACACTTCTTAGGTGCATTTATCATTGCATAAAAGGGTATAGAAAAGTCTTTATCTTGATTTTGATAGGTCAGTTTGTACTACATCTGCATAAAGTGGCCGATCTGAACAATTTGTTCATAGATTGTATCGATAAATTAGAATAGATAAATAAACGGGGATTGCATCGCGACCTAAGGTCTATTGTGCCCTTTCGCACAACGACTCATTTATTCCCAGCATATTATTAAATTCCAATATACTGCTAAGTGTTATTGAGGAGATGTGATCCCTATTTGGAAACATGTATCCAAAGACCTTTATCCTGCGCCTACAAACTGGTGTTCTGTTTTCGTGGCCCAATCTCCATAAACAGATTGTGCCTTGGGCTTTAATTTGTGCCAAGTTCCCTGAAGATATCTCGTCAGATAAAAAAAAAATCAACACGAGAGTTTGTATAGCTGCTAAATCCTGTATTGGTCCGATATTGGCGGTTTCGATAAATGTGAAGTATTTTGGAGAGAAAAATTCGTGAGCAAAATTTTAGATGAAAATGTCAAAAACTGAATATTTCCGAACAAATGGAAAGACATACATCCATGTCTAAATCGACTCAGCAAAATTACCGTCACTAACTTGAGAATGCTTCGAGAAATGTCTTGAACCTTTAACAGCATTCTAATTAAGATTAGTATCCCACTACAGGGATTGTGGTTAGCGAACTCACCAAAGATTTAGTGCTGCTTGGAAACGGTTTAAAATATGTATGACATGACCATAATAAGTTATTGTGAAGGGTGATCCTTCGAGATTCCCTAATTTTTAAAAGAAAAAACACAGAAACGTCAAATTTAAGGGGAAATGCTTATTATCATTCGAAAGAACATGCTTTGGCATTTATTTTTTGAAGATTATATCCTTCAAATATTTGCCGTGCCTACGTCTCAGATGGTCTATCCGTTGAGTCCGATTTTCGATGGCTCATTCGAGCACTGGTAAATGGCGAATGACACGCATTATTTTTTATTCCAAGGCTTGAATAGAAGTCACATTGAACCTTACACATCCACACAGACAAAAGTCTAACGGTGTGATATCAGACGATCTTGGTGGTCAGTCGGTTGGGCCTAAACGTGAACTTATCTGTTCACCGAAGTGTTCTCTCAAGAAATCCATTGATTGACGCAATGTGTAGAGGAAATGGTGCCGTCTTGTTGAAACCAAATGTCGACAAGATCACGAGCTTCAATTTCAGGCATCAAACAGTTGGTTATAATTGCGCGATAACGGTCGCCATTAACGGTTACATTCTCACCGACATTATTTTTGAAGAAATATGAATCAATGGATGATAAAATCCACCAAGTCGTTCCATACGTTAGTCCGAGTTGCTGCAAACGGCGCCAAATCGACTCTCCATGGCCTTCGTGTACAAGGTGAATTTTCGTAATAAAGTTGAATGAATGTTATTATACTTGTTTCAAGAAAAGAGCAAATGTTGGTACTTAGTCAAAAAATTCTCTCGTTAATCACTGGAAGGAAGCATATTATATCCATAAATTATACTATGATAATTTGATGATGAGTTGTTCTCACCATATAAAAAATGTTGACTACATCCTTTTGAATTCCTAATGGGTGTTCATGTAAGTATTAACACCACATTTTCACCACCCCAACTCCGCCTCACTATTGTTCCTTAATATTTAGCAGTTAATGCATGCTTATGTTACATACATGTTCATTACTATATTATATATCATCGGTGGTGGTCGCGGCATACTTTATTCTAATTAACCTAATTAATTCTCTTGTTGCGGCGAAATGGGCTTACGATAAACTGAAGTGTGCATGTTCGTGCCTATTTGTTGTAAATTGACGCATACATATATAGGTATTACACACACGGCTGTTTACATATATACATATACGAGGTGTGTTCAAAAAGTATCGCGAATTTTGAATTTTCGCGGGTTACGTATATTCGAATTTCAAATTTTTTGGCTCTTCCATTTGAATGTTCATTTAATTGTTGACAGCTGCTTTGCTTGCACGTGTTTTGGATCGTCTTCGATTTTTACCTATTCAAAAAAMTGGATCAAAGAACCTGTATCAAATTTTGTGTGAAAAACGAAATTAAGTGCCCGGATGCATCCCGAATGTTGACTGTGGCATACGGAGAAGATACCTTGGACCGAAGCAACGTTTATCGGTGGCACAAAATGTTCTCAGAAGGCCGAGATGTGACAAAAATTGGCTTTTGCACCACAATAACGCCCCTGCTCACACATCGTTGCTTGTGCGCGACTTTTTGGCCAAAAACAACACACTAATGATGCTGTTCATGCTGTTCTGATGCTGCAGATTTGTGACTTTTTCTTGTTCCCTAAACTGAAGAGGCCCATGAAGGGACGACGTTACGCTTCTCTTGACGAGATAAAGACGGCATCGAAGGAGAAGCTGAAGAAGATAACAAAAAAACAAAAAAATGATTTTTTAAAGTGCTTCGAAGATTGGAAAAACCTTGGCACAAGTGTATAATATCTCATGGGGATTACTTTRAAGGGGACAAAATAGATRTTCATGAATAAATAAATAATTTTTGAAAAAACACAAAATTCGCGATACTTTTTGAACACACCTCGTACATGTGTATGGGCACAAATTTGTGACTTCTTATGCCTTAAAAGATATAGTAAGAAGACGCTCTCTGTGACATCCTCCCAAGTATGTGATTATGCGCCTTACACAAATTTAATTTATGATTTGAACTCACAATGCTGGCAGAGCTAACAAACTGACTTACAACAGTAATGTCAACAACAAACATCTCGTCGCCGCCATCGACTCTAGGTCAAATATAGCACTGGAACACCGCTTAGCATCTTCTCCATAAATGTGTTAAGTACTTAGTATGTTATTGTTGCTTTTTGGTTTTATTTTGCTCCGGTCAACGACTCTGCATTGTGCGTGCACAAATTGCCATAATAACGTGCGGCTTTATACAGCGAGATTTCTCTAGTTCCACTTGGTCCATTAGATGCGACCGCAATTTCATTTGATTTATTGTTTTTGCTTTAGAAAAAAGAGGAAGAAAATCTAACAACTTTGTTTTAAGAATTTATTTTGCTACCAAAATTATAACAGAAATTTAATAATTGTTATTAGACAGTGTTTTGAATATCCTATATGGTATGTGGATTTAAGGTGCATCAACCAGTTGCTTAATAGTCATGTAACCTCTGACGATGACGTTTATTTAAATCGACTTTAAAGTTATTTCAAACCTTGGAACAGTCGAATTCCGAACGAAATAATTTTCCATAGGTAGCAAGGAGTGGTAATCACCCATTGATGGCAGACTCGGCCTAGAAGATTAATGCATAACAATTTCCCAACCAAGCTACCGGCGCTTGTGGATAGTTCCCGGGCAATTGAAACAGTGCTTACATGAAGGACGAAATCGACAATTTCCATTATTTTATATATGATATTTATTTTCGACAATTGTCCTTTAGAGAGTTGTGCTATTTTGACATCAAAATTACCGAAACGGATTTGACCCAAACAGCTTGCTAACTTRCGTTCAAAGCCAGTCAAGAACACTCTGTCTTCACTCGAAATAGCATCAATCTACAAATTTTAACGGGCTCGCGTTCTAAGCTATCCAAGTGAGATCACTGCTATGATCGCCCTCATAACCTAACGTAACTAACAGGACAGGACATAGAGATAACTAAAACCTTTGAACTCTGAGTAGTGGTACTATTTTTTCACGCGTCAGCATTTTCATCGTATGTTGCTGGATCTCTCTTTACAGTTATTGTTCTGTTCATTGAATTAGCGTAGGTCTTCTTTTTATCATTATGTCGATGTTTCGTTTTTTGTGGTCGCGGTTGTTTGAACTTCAATGTCAACATTTAGCGCAACTCTCACTTTGCTTAGTAAAAATGTGAAAAGCGTTGCCGTGATATAGATGAGGTAACTCATCTATATCACGTCATATGTTGCGAAACGTTGTCAAAATGATGCAATTATCGCCGAACGAGGTTATTATAATAATTACTCCCTAATGTATGGTCGATTACGATGGTCACCTCTTGTAATTTGTGGCTTCAAGATTGTTCAAAAGTTGAACGAGTGCCTAAGTTAATGCGAGTCGTCGTTCTATGTTGAGTTGTAATTAATGGAAAGATACTTCAATCATCATCGTAAATACTGAAAACGATTACACAAAAGCCTAGATACATTGAATTAATTTTGAAGAATAAAAACAGATGACATTTGATTTTTTTGCAAATATATTAAGAGGTATTATTGAACTAAAAAATAAATAATTATTTTATGTAAAAAAAGCTCCGGAAATATCAACGATCGTTTGATATCGAACGTCTCGAGATTCTTTGCGATCCTGATGGAGTTTTTTTTTTTTTATTGGATGGAGCCATGTCTAGAAGCTCAGGCAAGTGAGGAAAGTTCTATGAGCGCCGTTCACTTGGGGAAAGCTCAGAAACGATTATTTTACATATGACTCAAACAGCTCGCGGCTTCCATTATTTTAGATAAAGTATCCTTTGGGCACCAAAAAAAAAGCATCCGTTTGAAGGTTGTGCGCTAGGTTTGGAACCCCTTTTACTTAATATCATCTGCGTACAAAAGGTCCACTGAATTTCTTGTGAAATATAAAAATAGAGGAGTTGAAACTTTCTTGACATATGGTTTCATACTTGTTTACATAGTATTAAAAATTTTCTTCCGCATTCCAAATTCTGTCAGCCACCATTTATGCTTTAAATTGTTGAAATTTTGAAGTTCATGCACAAATTATTTGCGCTCTTGTGCAGTTCCTTCGAGCATTCTGTGCAGCCGCCGCGCCCATAATGCGCATATATTTCATTATATTAAAAATTTCTTATATTTCGCGTATGTCAATTCCCAGCTTTGGCTTGCTTCCTTCAACTAAGCGCTCCATATGGTTTTTTCTCTTGTTTGCTAAATGCTTATCAGCTTTGTAGGAGCGCCTGTGTTAATGTGTGCGTGTGTAGAAATGAGTGCTTTTCCACAGCTTTTCATAATTCAAATAACACAAGTATTTTCACATTACGAAAATGCTTAACCAAACACATTTGCACACGTCACATAAACATACATTACTATGTGCTCCTCTGTGCTTTATGTGTTTGTATTGTTTGTAGTATATTGTAAGGATACAGCATTTTTGCATTTTTGCATTCCTGGCAACAGCTCAGCTGGCATTTCTGCACGCGCAACTAACGGCATGGAAATTCATTTTCCCTGCTTTAAACAACAAACTGTATTTACGAGTATATATGGCAAAAACAACAAAATTGTATTTTTGAATTTGTGTGTAAGTACATTTGTGCTGAAAATAGAAGTAGTTGATAGAATATTACTCATGGTAGAACGTAACCACAATGGTTCCTTATTGCACCAGTTTCGAAATGCTTTCGTATATTCGGACTACAACAACCATCGGATATTTAGTGTACATGAGCTACTTTTGAAGCTTTAAATCCAATAAAAATATAACTCGGTTAACTTTCATATGTGAATAATTTCGTGAGTGCTAATATAGTTATTTCGCATCGTAATCGAGCTATCCTTCCTTTGTTCATAATTACTGATATAAGTCTGCTGCTGGAAAATATCACTCCATAAAAGTTGCAAAATAATACTTGTACCACGATTTTGTCCATATCTGGAAAATATTGTTAAATGTCGTTGCCAGAATTAGATAAATTGTCATCTACGGCATTCAACGGCAAGCCCCGATGCTGTTTCGACGGGGTCGGACCTTAGGAAGAAGGGTGGCCGACGTGTAGGATTAGCAGGTCATGCAAGGAGTGTCATGCGGGGATTCATTGCACGCTGCACATATGTTGGATATGTCAGATCAATTCTGCATTGGTAGGAATTTAACTTGGTACAGTATTCAGAACAAAGCTGCGCAAGGGTCAAAGGGTCACTCTCGATTCTCGCTTCAATTCGAGCTCTTCGTCTGCAGTGGTACGCCATTTACTGAGACGGAGTCGGTGCAAGTTTTAATGACTCCACTGACGGTCAGTTTGTAGTTTTTTGTTGGCGCGGTCTGTTCGGCGTATTGTTTTATGTCGTCGACGTAGTTGAAGAAGGACCTCTTGATGCTCCTAGGAGGTGGTTCCTTTCCAAGCAGGTTTGTGGCGGCTCTGTACTTTGGCAATAAACGCGGTCTTATGAGGTGTGAAAGAGCAAAGGCTATCGAAAGTTATACCTATAATCTTAGGGTTAGACTTTTAACGCCATCGACTGCAATATTAAGGTCAAGTCTTTACACCTTCTTCCAGTTTATGAGTATGGCGGTGGATAGATTTAGTGTAGTAGCCGTTTACGTTTGAGCACATGCCGTCGATTCCACTTCTCGACGAATTTATCGAGCAATGATCGAGGTGATAGAAATTCCCTCTGGTTGCAGGAATTTCGCGAAGTTACACAGCAGTGGGGAGAGGATACACCCTTACGAAACTCTTTGTTTAATTATTCTCAATTTGGAGTTTTTATCTCGAAATAGTACGGATGATTGACAAGCACCCAGGTAGTTCATAGTTCCATGTCCTCAACTAGCGTTGTGTGATTGACTGTGTCAAAGGTTTTTGACAAGTCCAAAGCTATAAGGATCGTCCTCTCGAAGTGTGGTTTTTTGTTGAGGCTATGAACTGTCTGGGCGTTTATGCCGCTAAGTGTTGTGGTGGTGCTGTGGACTTTTCCGAAGCTACGCTGGTAGTTTGCTAGGCCCAGGTGATGTGTGAAGGTCGGGAGTAGCAAGGCCTCAAGTGTCTTCACTCCTAGGGGGAGGAGAATTATCGGACAATAAGACTTTTCTTTGTTAGCGGGTTTCCAAAGTTTCAGTAGTCACTCTTTCGATTTTCCACAAATCGTGTGTTTGAAGAGTGGTCAGCGACAGGTTGAGGACCTTGAGGACCTGAGTCCTCTTCTTACTTCCATCGAAATTAGGTGCTTTAGCATTTGGATTTGGACGATTTTATCTTGTTGATGACCTCCTCATCAGTGAAAGTAAGTGGTACGCAGTCTTTTGACATTTTGTGCATCCGTCGTGTCTAGTGAAGGGTACAGTGTAAATTGCCGGCTAAATTAGCTCGCGCACTTCTTCGGGGAACAGGACTCTTGGCAATTACATTGGATTTCAATTCGGTAGTCATGTTTCTACGAATTAGACAAAGCCTTGACAGTAGTTCAGAGCCTTCAGAGTCAGGAGGTTTCTCGATCAAAACAAGCATCTGTTGCGAGACCATATCGCCAGGTCATGCTATGTATCATACCATCACTAACAAAAATCATATCGGGCAAGTTTTTCCAGGTGCCCATAATTCTTGTGTGTGTGTGTTTTTTTTTTTTCATTTCACACCCTATAAATATTTATAAAATATATTAAGTAGTAAGTTACTTAACGGACGTCATCGTTTTCTATTTTCTCTGCTAAATGATTGTATGTACGATATTCTATGATGATATGCTATTCAATTACTCTTTTCTTTCTGTCAGTTGTTTGTTCGATTCATCACTCGCTAAGGTGTGATAGTATGAGCAATGGCAACAAGCATATGATATCCACGAGCACTTCAGGCGCGTCAAGTAAATAGTGGTACTCATCTCCACTAGAAACCCTATTATCCAGGCAGGGCAGAGCAGGGTTTATGCGCTTTATTTTATAAAGTCTTATGTAAGTATGTCTGCAACGGCACACTTAGAAGTGGCACGTTATGTTCCATTGTGCATATTGTCACTAAATACCAAGCTGGAGAACGTTCCTTTCTATTATACACTTGTTTATTGTTTTTTTCTATTTTCGCAATTTTTACTATTTTTGTTGAGAAAAATCCTCTGGAGTGCCATAACAGTTGGATGTGCTGTCCCTGTCCCCTTAACACTTCAGCGCGATTTTGCCACTAACTGCATACTTCCATACATATGTACATGTATGTATATGTATAGAGAGTGGCACCAACAACAAGGCGACAACAGCACTTACAACCATGCCCTTATCTTAATGTGACTGACCTATTTAGGAGCGTTTTAGTTGCGCCACTTGCGCTTTGCTTTGCGCATGTTGTATGCGACGTTGTTGTTATTGTTGTTTTTGTCATTTTCGCGTTGTAGGCAAGTGTACGACATGCTTGTTGTCGCCTTTTTGCCAGCCGCATATTTTGCAAATCATTTCTCCCCCATCCAATTGCAGTCAGCCCCAAGCACTACCGCTTACCCCTGCTCAAATATGTATGTATGTATATATGTATGCAATCGCTTATGCAAAAAATCGCGCAAAACCGCCTCTACGATTGCCTGTCTGTGTGTGGCACAGCCGGTCGGTCGGTCGGCCGCCCGCCCGCTTGTTGCAATTAGTGCTAGTGGTACGTTTTAATTATGAAATACCGACTGCCGACCATTTTGTACCGCGTTGGCGCCCCTTCCCTGCTGCTGCTACTGCCACTGCCTCTCACTTACGCGCTAAGTACGCGCATTACACACCCACTTTACTTAGGGAACGCACTTAATTATCTTAAATACTCACTTTCTGTTGGCTGGTGGCATTTATTCTCCTTTGCGTCGTTATTAGCTTTTCACATTTGCGGCAACGCTTCTCAAAAGGCCCTGTTGAATTGCCAGTGGAGCTGGAGCCGGAGCCAAGCGTAAGTGTTCTGGGAAAATTTTTTTTTTTTGTTGAGTTTGTATGGATATATCGCTTTGTTTATTTTGCTAAACAAATTAATTATTGCTAGTAAGTTGGCCTAAACAGTGACCTAAAACTTTGAAGTGCACGCGAATGACATGCTCAAAAACAACGCTTGTGCGGTAACCTAACAAGCTGCGCAAGAAAGAAGGCATTTAAAACCGGATTATTGAGAGCATACAATTTTCCGCTAAAGGATAAAAAAGTATGACTAAGCAATCAGAGGCCGGTGATCCCGCTATGGAGGGCATTATTCTTCTTTTTCCTTACATTGGAATGCGTTTTACGTGGCGGGTCCCAAACACAGCGCACAACCCTGTTGAGTGATCTTCGTCTTCTCACTTTAGCTCCCCGTCAAATGGATGTTTTTTGGCTACCCAGAGTATACTGTCGTCTAAAATCGGAAGTCCCGGGCAATAACCAGAACATGTGTGGCTGCGCGATTCTTGTGGCACAGTTTACGAGGTGAAATTTCTCTTCTATTTCCCAGCTTTTACCAAACTAGGATTGAAATATCTCGGTAGACACACCTTCGATGAAGCTAAAAGTGAGTAGAATTGTTATTAACCGCCTTAAGAATGTGTGGCAAGCTTAAAACGCTTTGTTGATCTAGAAGTTTCCTACGAGTTCCAGTTTCCTACGATTCTACGACGTAACTTAAAGCTAACCTAACCGTCGATCTGATGATCCAGTTTTAGGAGTGTAAATTATCACAAAAAACCGATGTTCACAGTTGTTCAAAAAATATCCATCGATACCTTTCGAGCAAGGATCAACCAATTTCACCCGTCGAACTGTCTCCAAAGAAGAAAAATATAAGTAATGGTCTTGTTCACTGCAGAGTTCAGTAATGAGTATAGAGTTCCCGTCCTGCAAAATGGAATAATAAGTGACTTATAGAGTTTGGTTTTTGCTCGTCGAGAGAGAAAAGTTATCCTGCGTTCGATTTCGCGGCTGAAATTGTTTTGGCTGTTAATACCGATACAACTTCGAAGCAGAAAGCAGAACTAATGGTGCTGTTATTGAACGCCAGAAGCTTCTTTCGAAATTTAGTTCTGCAGCTCGAGTTATTTCCCCCAGGTATAGATTAAAGAAGTCGCACGAAAAGTAGTCGCCTTGTCTGAGATATCGTTTGGTATCGGAAGACTTGGAGAGATCCTTCCCGATCCTGACGGAGCTTTTGGTATTGTTCGACGTCAGTTTACACAGCCGTATTAGTTTTGCGGGGATACCAAATTCAGTCATCGCGGCATAAAGGTACATACATAGCTAATTTTCGAGCTGTTAAAATCAGCTTTGAAATCGACAAGATATCATTGAAACTAGTTAAGTAATGAAATAAATTTTTCTTTAGAGAATGTACTGTATATATCTTACTATTATCAAAATTAAGAGTCCGATCGGTGTTGATGTGCTAAGGTTGAACATTTACCAGATTCCTCACCTGCTTGTAAGAATATGAGATGAAATGAAGTAAAAATAAAACTCCTAAGTCCGTTTGTAATAGATTCAAAATGCTTTATTGGTACTTGATATTCAACTATAATAGTTTTTAACTGGCTTCACAAAGGACTCTGCATAGCAGACCAAATCCCCGCTATCTTTCGGGATCAGCCATCTAACCTAACCAAGGTTCATTCTCAGCACCAAGTAGTTAAATATAAAATTAGAAAGGCCCTCACCAAGCCTACACCTTTTGAGTGCATTCGTATTCTTTCTCATCAAAGTTCATAACATCAAGATTAAGAGCCCAGTTGACACTAATACCCTTCACTTTGTGTTCATTATTTTAATTCATTGTTAACCACCACACAGACCCATTCAATAATGCTTGAATCAGCTGGGTCATTGTTTAATTTTAAATTATTAAAGACTGCAACGCCATCACTAGCGACTACCCGGCTTTACGCGAGCATTTACCTACCGAATGTGCTTGTTGTGCCGACAGACGTTCGTACATATGTCTACCAGATTGCAGTCGAGTGCAGTGCAGAATGCACAAGCGTCAATTGCATCAATTCAAGCTCAAAACAACACTAAATTATAAACACATTAAATAAATGACAGTAAAAATGTCTCGTCTACAAATGCAAGTGACTCGTAAAACTCGTAGCATGCTCGTTTTGTTTTCGCCATCGCTAGCGTTACAGCGCCTCTTTGTGTTTTTGTAGTCAACAAATGAAGTAATGAGAAGGAGATGAGAAAAAAGGTCGTCAGTTCCATGTATAATTGTTTTGTGAGATGTTTCCTTATGGCAATTTGGCATGAAGTAAATTTCGACAAAAATTTTCCCTAGACTTATTCAAGATTAAAAAGATAGAAGTCAAAACATAAATTTTTGGACTTCTTGCTTGGAAGTCATGCTATGACTGGTTATGACTGACTTTTGAAAATGATCATTACCAAGTCAACTTTTCTGGAAAATTTTTATAACATTTAAAATTAATTATATTTTCCAAAAATATCGTACCGCCGGGACCCTAGATGCTTACAGCGTGCCTTGAGAATACGATACAAGTGCAGAAAAGATGCTCCATTGTCGGTGTGCCTAACTTTAATGTTACTAATTTAAAACGACCGCCTTTTTTGCCTTACATATACAAGAATCGCCATCAGACACATATTTGGAATATTCCGTAAAACTGCTTTTGTTGAATTGAAATTTTTAAGTCAATTAGAAACTTAGTTCTTATATTAAGAGTTGATTTTTAGAAGTATTCAACATATGTATGTAGTGAGGGCCTTAATCGTTATGCGGGTACTAGAAATATATTTCAAGGGCTTCGAAATATGTGGCCTACATTTCGGCGCATTCAAAAATACGATTACGATATCGAGATCTTCAATTGAAACGTACAAAATACAGCTTGTGAAAGAACTGAAGCCGCTCGACCTTCTCATCGCTTCGCTCTATGAGCTCCTGAAAAGTTCCAAGAAGATCCGACGTTTTCGAGTAAAATTTTGTTTAGCGATTATATTATCGCATTTGGAACGAAGAGCAACCTGAAGAGATTCAAAAGTTGCCACTTTATCAACAAAATACAACGGTTTTGTGTGGTTTGTGCGCCGATGGAATCATTTTTATAAGCCGATTAATACCTAATTTTTTGAGATATCGATCTGAAATTTTTCACACGCTCTTTTCTCCCTAAGAAGCTGCTCATTTGTCGGAACCTCCGATTTCGGACCACTCTAGCGTATAGCTGCCATACAAACTCACCGCTCAAACTCAAGTAATTGTGTGGAAAACTTTTTATTTTGACATGGTATCTGCACGAAATTTGGTACAGGTAATTATCCAAGGCATCGGTACAATCTGCGAATAAATTGCTCAGTTCAGACCACTATGACATATAGCTGCCATACAAACCGTTCGGTCAAAATCAAATTCTAGTATGGAAACTTTTTTATTTGGCAAGAGATTTTCACAACATTTTGTGATAGTTGTCTGAGGCAACGGTACAATCTGTGAACAAAGTGCTGAGATCGGACAACTATAGCATATACTTAGTTGTCATACAAACCAAACGATCAAAATCAATATATACATATACAATCAAAAAACCATTGTCTTTTTATATTTTATATCTTTCCATGCTTTGGTATAAGAAATACACCTGTAAGGGGGCAGCCGAAGTTAATTTTTATTCTTCTTTTATTTTTTGAGAAATATCAAATTTTAATTGAATTTAAATTTAATTTGTTCTCCGTAATATGGCTTTGTTTTCTGTTTATTAAAATTTTCATGCTTAAAATTAACTCAAGCTGCTATTATTATTTTAACAATAAAGAGCTATAAAACATTTTAATATCATTAAATATGTATATCTGTCTGTCTGCTGTCTTCTTAGTAAACACCTCACTGTCCGCTAACATCGACGGCGGCAGCGCTGGCGCGTCAACGTCAAAGCGGCTACCGTGTCTCTGCATTTTGCTTGGAAGACACGGTCGGTGCCAGCACTGTTTGCCAAGCCCACACCGCCAACCAGCTGGGCATGGCGATTCTCTTTGCCGGCCCCAAAGCTGGTGCGGCTGTCCGTCTGGCGGGTTGGCACGCCGGCTGCTTGGCTGGCTCAGCGACGGCAAGTGCGCTCGTACCAAAACAGGAAACCGCATATTTTTTTTCTTTTTTATTTTATTTTATTTTGTTTTCATTTGCGCTGTTCACTTTTTTATTGTTTTTACTTTTTACTTCATTCCATTTCTAGCTCGCTTTCAGTCGCCAGCTTGTTGCCTTTGTTTTTGTGCGCCGCATTTAATGTTGCTGCTTTGTCACGGCGATTGCCGGCTGCCTCAGCGACTGACTGCTAGGTTGCTTGGCTGCCTTTTATCTGCACTTCCCGCCGTTTTACAATATTTTTATATATCTTCCTGGCTCTGCAAACGCATGAAGCGTGCAAGTGCATCTCCGCGTACGAGTGTGTGTATTGGTTGCCTGAGTGTGCTTTATGGCACTCCACGAAGTTTTATTTGCTTCTGCTTACTTGGCATATCATTTGCACGGCTGCTCCGTTGCTTTGCATTGCTTCTGTTCACTGTTGTTGTTTTTTGCGTTCCTTTCCTTTCGCATTTATTTTGCGCTGAATTTGTTGATTGCAGTTGCCAATGACGCGTATGCGCTTTGAATCCATAATTGGCAACGCTGCAAAGAAGTTTTCGCAGGCAAAAAATATGCTAAAAAATCACTTTCCGTCTGCACACACACACACACGCACACCTTCGCATAGGCAACATAACTGTGTGTGTGTGTGTGTTTGTGCATGGCGTTCTAGCTTTTAAGCCGCTATTGCCAAGTACCTATTATGCATGTAAATACCTGTCAGTTTTGCGTAAATAAATATTAAATAGTAAATTTTAGCTTACGACACCCATACATTGACATCCTGGCGCCCACTTTTCGCTTTAGCTCATTTCAAATTTATGCACCACATCATTTATTGCTTGTTAAATGTTCCATTGAATGCAATAAATTTCTCAGCAAACAGCTTTCCACAATCGTTTACATAGCTATAATTATCGTCAGCTCAGCTTTCTTTAACAGCGCTAGTTCTATGAAAGTGACTATGACTTCCTCAATACCTATATGTACAGGGTGATCCATTTCAAGGTAACCTACTTTTTTAAAGAAATAACACAGAAATTTAAATTAAAATTTAACAACATTCTAATTATGTACAGTGCCCCACTATAGGGAATGTGATTAGCGAACTCACCAATAGTGTAGTTCCCTTTTCTTTAAGAAAAAACGCATAGACTTTCAATTTAATGGGAATTGTTTATTATTATTCAAAAGAACATGCTTTGGCTTTTATTTTTAAAGATTATCTCTTGCAAATGTTGGCCGCCGTTACGTCTCAGATGGACTCAACGGAGTCCAATTTTCGATGACGCATTTGAGCATTTCGACTGGTAACGTGGCGAACGGCACGAGTGATGTTTTGCTCAATACCTGAATCATAATTATATGATTTAAGACTTTACAAATCCCCACAGGAAAAAGTTTAACTGTGTGATATCACACATTCTTGGTGGCCAATCGACCGACCCAAAACGTGAAATTATCTGCTCATCGTCTCATCAAATGTCTCCGAGATCACGATCTTCAATTTCAAACATCAAATAGTCGGTTATCATGGCATGATAACGTCGCCATTGACGGTTATGTTCTCACCGGCATAATTGTTGAAGAAATATGGACTGATGATTCCACCGGTCCACAAACAAAATCCAACCGTCGTTTTTTTCTGGGTGAAGTGGCAGCTCTTGAATCTCTTCAGGTTGCTCTTCGTCCCGAATGCGACAATTTTGCTTGTTTACATACACATTGAGCCAGAAATGGACCTCATCGCTGATCAAAATTTTTCTCGAAAACAACTGGTCTTCTTAGAACTTTCCAAGAACCCATAGAGCAATGTGATGTCGCTTGGAAAAGTCGAGCGACTTCAGTTCTTGCAAAAGCTGTCTTTTGTGCGCTTAAAACTACTGGGTACCAAGAGGGATGATGATGTTAAGAATAGTAGCAGAATAACAGATTCTAACGCACCAGTCGACATATAGATGGCGGCACCAGGGGGCGCTAGATTCAAAAAGTCCTGTTTACTTTGGAACGCACCTTGTACGTTCAGTAGACCGATTCTGTTGACCATAAGTTGAGCGAAGCGCCCGAAACACATTATTTTTTTCGCAATGGAATGGGTTTAAGCTTAAGTCTTTCCATGATAAAATGCCAAAAATTACTGAACAAAATAATATTACAGCTTGAAACAAGTCACACAAGATCTTTCAAAAAAAGGCCTCTACTTGAATCACTCATTACATATGTATTATATGTATACATCTAAGATCAGATACCTTTTTTAGACGACTCTGCTTCTTGGCGATTCATCAGATTATTGTGCATTCAGTCTCCTGTTTATTTTAAGGAAAGGAAACTCTTAAGCTGTTATATTTACATATCCATTGACGTAAGGATGCTTTCAACATAGGAAATTCTGGCGCCAAACCTCTTTTCTTATCAGTCTAAAGAAATGTTCCAATAACAGTAAGTAGAGAAATTAAAGCTGTATCCTCTAGACGAAAAAAATATGTGTCATACTTTAAGAATCGACGATAAATACAAGTATGAACAATATGACAGTATGCTTGCCAGTTGTTTTCTTTTTTTTTTTTTTTTGTGCATGAAAGCGTAAGCTTGTAGTGATGTCTCACATGCGACTGCCCTTATACTCGTATAGCTCCATTATTCACTAATCGATTGTTTAGATTTTCCGGAATAATAACAATGTCATTGCCAAAGCTCGCTCACACGTTTAAAGCAGATAACGGCACAAACACACCCACTGGTAAGTGTGTGTGACGTTCATATATGACTTCCTTTTTTCGCTGCATCTGTTTTGTAATTTGCGCACTTTGAGCTGCGCGGCAATGACTAAGCTGGCGGTAGGCGCCATTCGGCTCATACGCTTTGTAATCGCAGCTTCATTCAGGCAGAATGCAAATGATATAAATATGTACATACTATATGTACATACATATATATGTATGTTAATGTGCGTTTATTTAATCAGAGCGTTGAACCAAACTAACAGTAAAGCTGCCTATTTACGAAGCATATACTGATATGCATACCGACGTAATTATACTATGTCTTTATGTAAATGAGCTAATTTAAACAAGTCAGGAAGGGCTAAGTTCTGTTGCAGCTGGGAATAATTATTTTAGAGATAAGAGATCTGGATTAAAGTCTGGACTATGTCACAGACTTACTAAGTTTCATTACTATATTTGTTTCATGCCTTAGATATTTGTATTACAATCGACTAAATTTAATATATTGGGTATATGAAGAAAAATTAACCAATGAACCGAAAGTCTAGCTCTTCTAATTAAATTAATCACACTTTTTGACAAATTTTAAAGGCTTAAAGTCAGACGAAAAGTCGTAAATCACTATATAAGTTTGAGTATTTTGATGCTGGACGGATTGTATTAACCTTTGCCATTACTGAAGTACTTATACTCAAGAATATGTTCCTATACAATTTTGTGAAGACAATTCTCACACTAACCGACATATTAGGCACAAAGACTACAAAAAGTCTCAATCTGATTCAAATCAACTCTTATTCAAATAGTCTGCATCGGTTTCTAGACTTAGTGTTTCTTAGTGATAATTTAAAATTTAGGTTTCTCGATGGATTCTCTACAATTACTCCAGCCACCATTCATCATTCTCCGCTAGCATTTGAGGTGGATACTTATCTTTTCGCTCCTGTTAAACCTACTGATGGGCCTGGTTTTAATTTTGCATATTGTGATTTTAAACGACTCAATAATCTCCTCGATGAGATTAAATAGGATGATCCACTTTCGGGACTAGATACAGCTAATAGTTTCGCGATTTTTARGAAATCCATTCAGGATTTTTGTCATTATAACATCCCGCTCAAACATATACAACCATATAAGTTGCCTTGGTACACTAAGAACCTCAAACGTTTAAAAAATCTTAGAAACCAATACTATAAAAAATTCTCTTCAACTAAGTCTCATGTTTCCTTTGTTCAATATCAGCACTACACAAAACTGTTTAATGAGTTGTATAAGTTTCTCTATAAAGGTTTATCAATAGTACGGAGTCTACAATTAAGTCGAACCCTAATTTCTTTTAGATCTTTGTAAAATCTAGAAAAGCGTGTTCGGCTATTCCCTCTGCATAACGGTGGGGTGATAAGTCAGCATGCACCCCTGGCGAAATCTCCAACTTGTTTGCTGAATTTTTCAAATTGAATTATACCCACGATTATCCTGGTAATAGTCCCACTTTTTCAACTAATAATTTCCCTTCCATAAATTTTGGCACACTGCGTCTTTCACAGGATATTGCCAAAGCTATTTGTGATATTAAGTCTTCCTCCAAATTGGACTTGGATGAGCTTCCACCTGTACTTATAAAAAATTGTACTGGCTTGGTATATCCTCTCATGCTCATCTTCAATAAGTCTCTCTCCTCTGGGAATTTTATTTCTGACTGGAAATTGACACGCATTACCGCTATATTTAAAGGTGGTAGAAAAGATGTAGTCTTCAATTACAGGCCTATCTCTAAACTTTCTACAGCTTCGAAAATTTTTGAGTGTTCTGTTAAAAACAAATTATTTTTTGCAGTAAAATCAATAATTAATTTCAAAAAAATAAATTTCAATCAGCATGGGTTTGCCTCTGGGCGCTCCACTGTTTCAAACTTAGCGGTTTTTAGCGATTATTGTATGTCTGCATTCTCCGCTACACAGATTTCTCTAAGGCTTTTGATAAAATTTCACACAATATTCTAATTAAAAAATTATCTTCTTTAGGGTTTCATTCGGTCTTCTTGCAGTGGATTGAATCATATCTGCACAATAGACGATGCGTTGTCAGTGTCGATGGAGTGTCATCTGATTCATTCATTGCGTCTTCGGGAGTGCCACAAGGAAGCGTCTTGGATCCACTTCTCTTTGTGCTGTTTATCAATGACATTTCCTGTCGCTTCTCTTTCGCTAACTTTCTATTATATGCAGATGACTTAAAAATTTTTTGCAATAATCAAAAACTCTCAAGATGTATTCAAACTTCAATGTGAGATTGATGCTTTTTATGATTGGTGCCTGAAATCGAAGCTTTTTCTGAATCTAGATAAATGCTCTCAGATCTCTTATGGTAAGGGACGTAACATCTTATCTACAAGATACAATATTTCTAATTGCGTCCTAAAATGTGTTACTGAAATCAAAGATCTTGGGGTAATCTTTGACAACAGATTTTCTTTCAGTAATCATATCAACTATATTACTTCTAAATAATTTTCTGTGCTCGGCTTTGTCCGTCGAAATGCTTTAAATTTTTCCGACCCCTACAAGTTAAAATTACTATATACATGCTTTGTTCGGTCCATTTTGGAGTACGCAGTGTTCATTTGGTGACCACATTGCATATCGTCAATTAATAGGATCGAGCGTGTTCAAAAGATTTTTCTTAAATTTGCTCTCCGCTCCCTAAAGTTTGTCGACCCCATACCATCGTATACGTCTCGTTTATTGCATTTACATCTTAAATTACTAGATAATCGACGGTCTGTTCTCTGTCTTTCATTTGTTTTCAATGTAATTAATGAGAATATTGACTGTCCCTATTTATTAGGGAAAATTAACTTCACTATTCCTCAGCATTGCCTCAAGTCTCATTCCATTATATTACAAATTCCATTATATTACAAAATCATTTCCCCATTATATTACAAAAAAGAAAGTACTAATTTTGCTGAATATGCTCCTCTCAAGCGTGCTATGCGTGAGTTTAACTCGATTTCCGAAAAAGTTCTTCTCGATTTTTCGCACTCTAGGGTATCTTTCATTAATACCCTCAATTCTGTTTTTTAATTTAAGTTATTTATCTATGTAATTGTAATTAAGTTTTTTTAGAGTTGTAGTTTGCATCCTAATTTCTCGACTAGTCTGTAAGAATTAATGTTCATAGACTTAAATAAATAATAATAAAAAGATCTTTCAAATCATATAAGTTATTTTAGTGGTCTCATTCAACTCCTTTGATGCTATTTGTAACTCCTCAATCGTACCGTAACGTCGTCACTTTGGAAAAAAAACAAGTCACAAGGGGCCAGGATTGGTAGAATACGTTACCTGCGGCACCATGAATTGTTTAAATTGTTTGTGGCTAATTATTTGTAACGATGCATGATCAAGGGTGTTATCCTGCTGCAAAAGCCAATTTTTGTTCTTTCATAAATCCGGGAGTTTCTAGCGGACCGCTTCGATTAAATTGTGCACAACTTACAAATTATTTTCTTTATTGACCGTACGTCTCTTTGGCAAAAATTTATGATGCACAATATCTTCGGAATCGAAGAAAACTATTAGCAAAATCTTCACATTTGATCTGTCCGGACGTCCGACATGCTCTTCGTCGTTGACACCTTCTCAACGCTCTGAGAACATTTTATTTCACCGATAAACGTTGCTTTTGTTCAGGATAGCTTCACCATATGTCACAGTCAACATTCGGAATCTTGTACAGGTTCTTTGATTCATTTTTAGAATAAGCCACAAACGAAGACGAACTTAAACGAGTCAAAGTAAAACCGCTGCCAAAAATTAATTATACGTTTCAAATGGTCGACCTTGTCAGCATACGTAAGGGATTTTAAATTGTTTATTGTAATAAGTGACTTTTTTCGAGGTCCAAAACGGTTCGTCGAGCGGTTGTATGTTTGATGATCAAGTGAAGGTAATTTCCTTTCCATTCAGTATATCCAACAGTACGAATTCTTACACATTCCGTCTTAGCATGGAATTCGCATGCACCATCTTCGTATATTTCAGTTATACCATATCGGTTTCAGCAAATTGGTAGTGAAGCGACTTTATCGTTTAAATATCTTTAAACCTCATGTGATGGACCATTTCTTCTGATACAATTTCGGTCAACACTTCAAGCTCTTTTCATTCATGAACTGAAATTGTTACCCAGTCAATAGAAAACTGTTGAAATTCACCATACACAAAATACCCGATTATTGTGGCGATGATTTTATACAACAAATTCCTATTAATGTTTGTTTAAATTTCAATATTTAATAATGCATCAACTTCTTTTTCTTACAGCCATACACAATTGGCATGGTGATGTTCGTTTTGGTCTGGCGCTCGACGTGGGTGACTCCGTGGAAATTCTAGAAGAATGCAAAAACTGGTATCGTGGCACATGTGCGCGAAAGTCCCGCGCTGTTGGCATCTTCCCTAAAACCTATATACACATTAAGGATCTGTCGAAAATCGATCCAGTAGTCGGTGAATGTACACAAGTCCTGCGTGAATGGTCGGAAATATGGAAGAAACTTTATGTGGTTTGTACAAAGAAGTACAAAAATAAGAAACAAAATTTGTTTAATGATTTATTTCTATAATTTTATACTCTAAAGGATCGAGAAACGTACAAATTTCACACATTACGCAAGGTAATGTTGTCCATCTTGGAGTGTCGACGTGAGCTCTTAGGTGCCACATTGACGCAGGACCAAACATTGGAATTGCAAACATTGGTTGTTTCACGCATCGATTGGGGAAATCGGTAAGTGATGGCTCAAGATTAAATGCTTGAATAAGTATAATTTCCCTATATACATATCTTAAAAAAAAAAAATCACGTGTCACGTTGTTTGTCCGCGATGGACTCCTAAACTACTGAAGCGATTTTAGTAAAATTTAGCACGTTGTGTCCAGTTCGTGCCAACTTAGAAGATAGGATGGTGAAAAACATGCATATATAAAAAATACAGTGAAAGCTCTATTAAGAAAGACTGGTAACGAGTCATTGATAAAGCAGCCTTAAATTCGTTATTTTTTTCAATATAATTTATTTGTATGAACATATTCTAAATTAAATCTCAACTACAATCCTTTGGATTCCTATATCGACAAAAACGGTTTCGCCTTTATTCGTAAATAAAATTTTCACTRTATTGAATAGTTTATGACATGAATAATAGTATAAAATGTATACCACAGCAACGCGTGTCTGGATCCAGTAGTATTATATATAAAATATAAGTTAAACAAACTTCTCTGAAACCTTTTCTAATGCTCATTATTTGAAATGGTTTTATAAAAGGCGAAAATAAATTTCTATACCCAACCCAACCTTTTTTAGTCTTTCTTTAAAAGAAAGCGCTGCAATGAAGGCTATATTTTTTCCAAATTCACCACTAGATAACGGTTGTGCGCATAATTTATTTTAAGCTTTTATATTCTTTAAAATTTGATTACGATATAGACCCGCGTACTTATGATGAATATACCGGTTGTAGTTATAGTGATTCTCCAATTTATGAGTAAAATCAGTAAATCATTTACCAGCAGGATCTAAAACAGTGAGGAAAGTACTATAACTTACGGGGTGCTCTTGATAACGTTTTGGGCCATCATTATACTATCAATACCACTACAATCATTCTGTCACAAGGAAGACTATATATGAGTCCTTTCAATTTTGATTCCACCTTAAACTTTTCGAGTGCTTTATTAAGCGCAATCTGGCGCACATTATTAAAGGCCTCTTTGGTGAAGAAAAAAGTACCTACTAAATTTCTTGTGCATAGGCACTAGAGCGCGCAAAAAGACAATGATCCGAAACATAGGAGCAGATTCTGTACTCTATGGAAACATGGAAACCATATTCTTTCTTTAGATTGACCGTCACAGTCACCATATCCTAACCAAAAATCTCTCAATTAGAGATAATTAGAGCAGCCGCTTCACTGACAACTTTCCTTTTTACAAAGAACTCGCACATAAGTGCAGACAAATTGTCCACAGTGCGACTATCTCCAAGTGTGGTTTTCTACTTTTTTCTTATACTTGGAACCGAGGACAATGATAGAGTACTGCTCAGAGTCTTCTATACACTCTGTACACGTCGGATAATATGAACTTAAGTTATTACGATATATGTTTAGGTATCTTCTAAAGCACTTATTGCTACTGAGTATTTGGGTTAAGCGAAAATTCAGGTCCCCATGTGGTCTATCTATCCACAAATGTCTGGAATCAGTCTGTAAGTCTATGTACTGCGTTAGTTGGTCTAGCAAATGATTTTATGTCTAGCGCCTGTATCCATATCGGAGACGCATACAGTATTAACTGAACTCATTAACTGAGCTATAAAAAACTTTTTCTTATTTCCAAAGAATAAATATAAGTACTTTTTTTTCAAAAAACGAATACAATTTCTCAATAAGCACAATAGCTGTTGATTATCGCTTCATAAAATAGAAAAATTTATTTAAAGAAGTCTCCCTAACAATCACAATATTCGCATTTTCGTACAAGAATTTCTAAACTTTAGCTTATCTAAACACTTTATCAAAATACAAATTATCAAATGTATACTAATTGTATTCTTTTTTTTTTTTTTTGTTTTTTGTTTTTTGTTTATGTTAATTTTTTTAAGATTTAACTTAAACAAATTTGCAGTTTTTAATATTTTCATATTTATGTATGTATGTATGTATGTATGTATGTAAAAGATCATTCAAGTAAAATCTAAAGGCTTACAGTATTTAATTTATGTACTAAAAAGTCATATAAGTATATAAGAAATGCGCATATAAAAAGTTTAAAGTTATGAACATGGAAGGAGGGAAATGTGGCTTATACAATTGATCAGTATTTTATAATTATATTATAGCAAGTATAAGTGCTGCGCGTATTGGACAACTTTAGTTATGGTTTTAGATAATAAATTCTATAATGTTTGTGCTTAGCTTATTCGCGTGTGTGTGTGTGTGTGCACACGATCTTGCAAAAGACTTGCAAATGGAGAAATTGCACTGTTGCGCAGACGTTGTGTGTTGGCAGTTATTATTAATTTTTTGTATTATATTTTATTTTTGTTTTTGTATTATATATATTTTTGCTTGGCACATTTGTATGCTTTTCGGTGTTTTACAATCGAAGTACTGTTAATTTTATGTTTTAAAAATTTGCTGCTTTGTCATTATTTTGAGAGACACCGTATTTGCCGTTATTGCTGTGGTTGTCTGTCTCTCGTTATTTTATTTATTTTATTTCTAGTAGAGCGCAGGTGCATTGTATGGTAGTAGTTGGATGTTTTCGTGCATAGTATCCAGCTGACAGTAAACAGCAGAACGCCGAGCACTGACTGTCCTTAGCATTTTCGCTTTCTCATCAGATTTTTGTATATGCTTGCCCGTGTGTTTTTGTAGTTTTTGATTTTTATTGGCATTTTAACTTTCTTTTCGTGAATTGTTTTGTTTTATTCCCCGTTTTTTGTTTGCACTATTTCGCTCCCGTCCGCCAACTGTGCATTGATTTATGTCTCGGTCTCCTTGCCGAATCGATCTACTTGCGGATACATGGGATGCATCTCCAAGGTGGATGGCGCCGATGGCGAACGTGAAGCGCCGAGTGCGAGGCAAAGCTCCTGCACCAAGTCACAGTAATACTTTGTATTGATGTTCTGTCCCAAAAAGTGCAAAACCAAGAAGTCGCCAATCTGCGGAAATGCAAAAATAAATAATTTAATATTAAATCGTATAAAAAATATATATGTATACGGGTCATGCCATCCAAAATATATATTGACATTTTTTTTTGTGCAAACATTATTTTGAGCATTGAATTTTAAAAATGCATAACCTCAAAATTTTTAAAGATGTGTCGAATTAAAAAAACTTTTACAATATTTTTGCTCAAAGCAAAAAAGCAAAAATTTTTGCTCGAAAAAAAATTTTACATTCACATTTTGTACGGCATGATCCATATACATATGTTATATAACTGCATTCTCCACAACTCACATCCAACTGGCGTATCAAATATTGGATTTCCTTGTGCTGTCCCGTACGATAAGAGCGTTTGATTATCGTTTCGCGTGTTGTCGGCATCATTATAACGGTAAGTGAGTAAATTAAAGCCAAGCCAGAGAGCACGGACAAAATGATGAACCAGAACCTACAAATCAAACATATTTTTTTGTTTTTCAAAACCGCAAACCAAAACACCAACAACAGCAACAGCTTACCACAAGAAAATGTAAATTTTCTCATTCAAAATATTCAAAGCCAACACACACAACGTGTCGTGCGTCTGTGGTGAACCGCCCGGGCCGAATTTGCGGAAAGTACACTTCGTCAAACGTGGAAAGATTTCAATCATCGGATCAAAACGACGCTCCTGATCCATATTTGAGAACTTAATCACATCGGTGCCGTATGTCATGAAAGCGCCACCCAAAAATTTATCCACCAAAAAGATATTCAACACAACATTGGCGAAATTCAAAGCCTCGCAGAAGTAGTAAGCAAATGAGTAACTGCTATGCGAATTTAAGCTCTGCTTCAAGTATTTTATGATGCGTTCTTGCCGATCTTTGCGATAATCTTCGGGCATGGTAATGAAACCGCGTAGACCCTCGGTGATGTTGCGCATTTTGCCATCTTCCAGATTCTTCCAAATCCAATGCGGTACATAGAACATGAGTCCCTAAAATAATGAAAAATGTGAATTAATTTGATTTTCACGCGTAAATTAGTCAACAGTCTCACGCACCTGGAAGAACAGCACAAATGGCACCCACTGATAGTAGCTGTGGTAACGCTTCTCTTGTCCATATTCATTGCCCAGACCGTGCGCTGCGACATCTGTGCCAATTTGACGATGCTGCTGACCGGGTATGGTGAATGTGTACGTGATCCAACAGAATGTGTTGATGACATGCATTGGTATGGAGCCGTCATTGATGCATGCAATGGGATCGCCTGTAAGCAGAAATTGTTTTATTAATTTTTTGTTGCCATTTTTCTTATAAAATATGGTCGTAAATTTGATTTTTAGCGCGTTTTAATGATTAGTATTAAGCCGATGTATAAAAAGTTTCATAACTTCCCTCTCTCACGCTTATCTTAGGAAACAAAGATAAAACTACCACGAAATAATTAAAAGTATATTAATACAGTTTATGTACCTTATATTATCAATGTTTAGTGACTGGAAATTATTTTGCTGCAACAGTAGCAGTTAAGAGGAAAGAGACCTGAGGAGGCTTGAGATTGATGTGATCTCTACAAAAATTTAGTTTGAGAAGCATATCGCAGTGGAAGCACTTTCTAGTGTGTTTCAGTTCATGTTTTTGCAGCGAGCAAAAATTCTTCTTATTATTTCGTTCAGTGGCATGTGGTTTGGACATATTTATATCATCCGATTCGGTTTAAAATCTTGTTTTTTTTGTAAAAGTGCGTTAAATAAGCATCAAGTAAGTATATTTTATTGTATTCTCGAGCGATCCGATTTAAACATGTCCGTCTGTGACGAAAAGTCCCTCAGTTTTTTAAATATCGATCTGAAATTTTGAACACGTGCTTTTCTCCTGAAAAAGCTGCTTATTTTTCGGAATTTTCGCATATAGCAACCATACAAACTGACCAATCAAAAGCAAGCTCTTGTATGAGAAACTCTTTTATTTGTAAATATATCTTCAGAAAATTGGGCAGGGATTTTTATCCTAGGTAACGATAGAATATCCGAAGAAATTGAAGAAAATCGGATCACTATAGCATATAGCTGCGATACAAACTAACCGATTTAGTTAGTTTCATTTTACTCATTTGAGATTAGTTTTTTCTCAATTTTTATCCCATACTTGACCTAAAATTATTACAGATTTATGCGACCGCTCCATTCAATAAGCTGTGAGTATATATGTATATATGTACATATTTATATTTATATCGCCCGCTGCGTCGGCTAATATCAACTCGTATTTAAATTTCAAGCAGCCGCTGTGATTTAATCCGCCCACGCGGCGTCATTAGGAAGCGTGTGATTAGGCTAAGCTGAGCTTGAAACGATTTACGCGTAAGGCTTCAGAAGATTTATATTAACATGCTCAATTACACATACCATATACATAATGTATGTATGTACGAGGCAAGTGCAAAGGCTTTTAATATTTAATCATGCCATATAAATATGGTTTTAATATACATATGTATTTGTGAGTGTTGTGTAAATACCAGACTTGAAACTTATACTTGCATAATCGCTGATTTTTATAAAAATAGTTTATAATAAAAAAAAATCATTAAGAACGCTTGAGCTTAAGACAGCAGGCGCGTTTTTAGTTGTATATAGTGCATATCTGCATATAGTGTATATGTATATTTGATACATAAAGAGATTTGTACTTAATTCCATATTTAATTCAAGATTTTAATTGCCTGTTTATAAACATTTTGTGAATTTGTTTAATTTTTTTTTTTGTCTCCTATTTACATACTAGTTCAACTGGCAAGCTCTAGGCAGATCTCAGCTCAAAGCGCATTTAGTTTGAGAATTTTTGGTCTTTGTTAACGAAATACTATATTATATAATTTTTTG